>NW_027461248.1:0-178593 GCF_030463565.1 Pelecanus crispus
TCCGAACCCGGCACGGGGCTTGCGAACGTCCGGGGATTTCTCCCACGCCAAAGAGGCCACCCCCCAAAGCTGTGGCCAGCTCTCGGCCCCCACTGCCGCCGCTTCCACGGCACCACAGAGACTGGGGCTGCGGTCTCACCTGTGCTACCTATGCCCCGACGTACGAGGCACGCTCGGCGGCGTTTTTTGCCCGAACCCGGCTCGGGGCTTGCGAACGTCCGGGGATTTCTCCCACGCCAAAGAGGCCACCCCCCAAAACTATAGCCAGCCCTCGGCCCCCACTGCCGCCGCTTCCACGGCACCACAGAGACTGGGGCTGCGGTCTCACCTGTGCTGCCTATGCCCCGACGTACGAGGCACGCTCGGCGGCGTTTTTTGCCCGAACCCGGCACGGGGCTTGCGAACGTCCGGGGATTTCTCCCACGCCAAAGAGGCCACCCCCCAAAGCTGTGGCCAGCCCTGTGCCCCCACTGCCGCCGCTTCCACGGCACCACAGAGACTGGGGCTGCGGTCTCACCTGTGCTACCTATGCCCCGACGTACGAGGCACGCTCGGCGGCGTTTTTTGCCGGAACCCGGCACGGGGCTTGCGAACGTCCGGGGATTTCTCCCACGCCAAAGAGGCCACCCCCCAAAACTATAGGCAGCACTGTGCACCCACTGCCGCCGCTTCCACGGCACCACAGAGACTGGGGCTGCGGTCTCACCTGTGCTACCTATGCCCCGATGTACGAGGCACGCTCGGCGGCGTTTTTTGCCCGAACCCGGCACGGGGCTTGCGAACGTCCGGGGATTTCTCCCACGCCAAAGAGGCCACCCCCCAAAACTATAGCCAGCCCTCGGCCCCCACTGTCGCCGCTTCCACGGCACCACAGAGACTGGGGCTGCGGTCTCACCTGTGCTACCTATGCCCCGACGTACGAGGCACGCTCGGCAGCGTTTTTTGCCCGAACCCGGCTCGGGGCTTGCGAACGTCCGGGGATTTCTCCCACGCCAAAGATCCCACCCCCCAAAACTATAGGCAGCCCTGTGCACCCACTGCCGCCGCTTCCACGGCACCACAGAGACTGGGGCTGTGGTCGCACCTGTGCTGCCTATGCCCCGACGTACGAGGCACGCTCGGGGCGTTTTTTGCCCGAACCCGGCACGGGGCTTGCGAACGTCCAGGGATTTCTCCCACGCCAAAGAGGCCACCCCCCAAAGCTGTGGCCAGCCCTGTGCACCCACTGCCGCCGCTTCCACGGCACCACAGAGACTGGGGCTGCGGTCTCACCTGTGCTACCTATGCCCCGACGTACGAGGCACGCTCGGCGGCGTTTTTTGCCCGAACCCGGCACGGGGCTTGCGAACGTCCGGGGATTTCTCCCACGCCAAAGAGCCCACCCCCCAAAACTATATCCAGCCCTCGGCCCCCACTGCCGCCGCTTCCACAGCACCACAGAGACTGGGGCTGCGGTCTCACCTGTGCTACCTATGCCCCGACGTACGAGGCACGCTCGGCGGCGTTTTTTGCCCGAACCCGGCTCGGGGCTTGCGAACGTCCGGGGATTTCTCCCACGCCAAAGATCCCACCCCCCAAAACTATAGGCAGCCCTGTGCACCCACTGCCGCCGCTTCCACGGCACCACAGAGACTGGGGCTGCGGTCTCACCTGTGCTACCTATGCCCCGACGTACGAGGCACGCTCGGCGGCGTTTTTTGCCCGAACCCGGCTCGGGGCTTGCGAACGTCCGGGGATTTCTCCCACGCCAAAGAGGCCACCCCCCAAAACTATAGCCAGCCCTGTGCCCCCACTGCCGCCGCTTCCACGGCACCACAGAGACTGTCTTGCGGTCTCACCTGTGCTACCTATGCCCCGACGTACGAGGCACGCTCGGCGGCGTTTTTTGCCCGAACCCGGCACAGGGCTTGCGAACGTCCGGGGATTTCTCCCACGCCAAAGAGGCCACCCCCCAAAACTATAGCCAGCCCTCGGCCCCCACTGCCGCCGCTTCCACGGCACCACAGAGACTGGGGCTGCGGTCTCACCTGTGCTGCCTATGCCCCGATGTACGAGGCACGCTCGGCGGCGTTTTTTGCCCGAACCCGGCACGGGGCTTGCGAACGTCCGGGGATTTCTCCCACGCCAAAGAGGCCACCCCCCAAAACTATAGCCAGCCCTCGGCCCCCACTGCCGCCGCTTCCACGGCACCACAGAGACTGTGGCTGCGGTCTCACCTGTGCTACCTATGCCCCGACGTACGAGGCACGCTCAGCAGCGTTTTTTGCCCGAACCCGGCTCGGGGCTTGCGAACGTCCGGGGATTTCTCCCACGCCAAAGATCCCACCCCCCAAAACTATAGGCAGCCCTGTGCCCCCACTGCCGCCGCTTCCACGGCACCACAGAGACTGGGGCTGCGGTCTCACCTGTGCTACCTATGCCCCGACGTACGAGGCACGCTCGGCGGCGTTTTTTGCCCGAACCCGGCACGGGGCTTGCGAACGTCCGGGGATTTCTCCCACGCCAAAGAGCCCAGCCCCCAAAACTATATCCAGCCCTCGGCCCCCACTGCCGCCGCTTCCACGGCACCACAGAGACTGGGGCTGCGGTCTCACCTGTGCTACCTATGCCCCGACGTACGAGGCACGCTCGGCGGCGTTTTTTGCCCGAACCCGGCACGGGGCTTGCGAACGTCCGGGGATTTCTCCCACGCCAAAGAGGCCACCCCCCAAAACTATAGGCAGCCCTGTGCCCCCACTGCCGCCGCTTCCACGGCACCACTAAGACTGGGGCTGCGGTCTCACCTGTGCTGCCTATGCCCCGACGTACGAGGCATGCTCGGCGGCGTTTTTTGCCCGAACCCGGCACGGGGCTTGCGAACGTCCGGGGATTTCTCCCACGCCAAAGAGACCACCCCCCAAAACTATAGGCAGCCCTGTGCCCCCACTGCCGCTGCTTCCACGGCACCACAGAGACTGTGGCTGCGGTCTCACCTGTGCTGCCTATGCCCCGACGTACGAGGCACGCTCGGCGGCGTTTTTTGCCCGAACCCGGCTCGGGGCTTGCGAACGTCCGGGGATTTCTCCCACGCCAAAGAGGCCACCCCCCAAAACTATAGCCAGCCCTTGGCCCCCACTGTCGCCGCTTCCACGGCACCACAGAGACTGGGGCTGCGGTCTCACCTGTGCTGCCTATGCCCCGACGTACGAGGCACGCTCGGCGGCGTTTTTTGCCCGAACCCGGCACGGGGCTTGCGAACGTCCGGGAATTTCTCCCACACCAAAGATCCCACCCCCCAAAACTATAGCCAGCCCTCGGCCCCCACTGCCGCCGCTTCCACGGCACCACAGAGACTGGGGCTGCGGTCTCACCTGTGCTACCTATGCCCCGACGTACGAGGCACGCTCGGCGGCGTTTTTTGCCCGAACCCGGCTCGGGGCTTACGTACGTCCGGGGATTTCTCCCACGCCAAAGAGGCCATCCCCCAAAACTATAGGCAGCCCTGTGCACCCACTGCCGCCGCTTCCACGGCACCACAGAGACTGGGGCTGCGGTCTCACCTGTGCTACCTATGCCCCGACGTACGAGGCACGCTCGGCGGCGTTTTTTGCCCGAACCCGGCACGGGGCTTGCGAACGTCCGGGGATTTCTCCCACGCCAAAGAGCCCAGCCCCCAAAACTATATCCAGCCCTCGGCCCCCACTGCCGCCGCTTCCACGGCACCACAGAGAGTGGGGCTGCGGTCTCACCTGTGCTACCTATGCCCCGACGTACGAGGCACGCTCGGCGGCGTTTTTTGCCCGAACCCGGCACGGGGCTTGCGAACGTCCGGGGATTTCTCCCACGCCAAAGAGGCCACCCCCCAAAACTATAGGCAGCCCTGTGCCCCCACTGCCGCCGCTTCCACGGCACCACAGAGACTGGGGCTGCGGTCTCACCTGTGCTGCCTATGCCCCGACGTACGAGGCATGCTCGGCGGCGTTTTTTGCCCGAACCCGGCACGGGGCTTGCGAACGTCCGGGGATTTCTCCCACGCCAAAGAGACCACCCCCCAAAACTATAGGCAGCCCTGTGCCCCCACTGCCGCTGCTTCCACGGCACCACAGAGACTGTGGCTGCGGTCTCACCTGTGCTGCCTATGCCCCGACGTACGAGGCACGCTCGGCGGCGTTTTTTGCCCGAACCCGGCTCGGGGCTTGCGAACGTCCGGGGATTTCTCCCACGCCAAAGAGGCCACCCCCCAAAACTATAGCCAGCCCTTGGCCCCCACTGTCGCCGCTTCCACGGCACCACAGAGACTGGGGCTGCGGTCTCACCTGTGCTGCCTATGCCCCGACGTACGAGGCACGCTCGGCGGCGTTTTTTGCCCGAACCCGGCACGGGGCTTGCGAACGTCCGGGAATTTCTCCCACACCAAAGAGGCCACCCCCCAAAACTATAGCCAGCCCTCGGCCCCCACTGCCGCCGCTTCCACGGCACCACAGAGACTGGGGCTGCGGTCTCACCTGTGCTACCTATGCCCCGACGTACGAGGCACGCTCGGCGGCGTTTTTTGCCCGAACCCGGCTCGGGGCTTACCTACGTCCGGGGATTTCTCCCACGCCAAAGAGGCCACCCCCCAAAACTATAGCCAGCCCTGTAGCCCCCACTGCCGCCGCTTCCACGGCACCACAGAGACTGGGGCTGTGGTCTCACCTGTGCTACCTATGCCCCGACGTACGAGGCACGCTCGGCGGCGTTTTTTGCCCGAACCCGGCTCGGGGCTTGCGTACGTCCGGGGGCTTGCGAACGTCCGGGGATTTCTCCCACGCCAAAGAGCCCAGCCCCCAAAACTATAGCCAGCCCTCGGCCCCCACTGCCGCCGCTTCCACGGCACCACAGAGACTGGGGCTGCGGTCTCACCTGTGCTACCTATGCCCCGACGTACGAGGCACGCTCGGCGGCGTTTTTTGCCCGAACCCGGCACGGGGCTTGCGAACGTCCGGGGATTTCTCCCACGCCAAAGAGGCCACCCCCCAAAGCTGTGGCCAGCCCTGTGCCCCCACTGCCGCCGCTTCCACGGCACCACAGAGACTGGGGCTGCGGTCTCACCTGTGCTACCTATGCCCCGACGTACGAGGCACGCTCGGCAGCGTTTTTTGCCCGAACCCGGCTCGGGGCTTGCGAACGTCCGGGGATTTCTCCCACGCCAAAGATCCCACCCCCCAAAACTATAGGCAGCCCTGTGCACCCACTGCCGCCGCTTCCACGGCACCACAGAGACTGGGGCTGCGGTCTCACCTGTGCTACCTATGCCCCGACGTACGAGGCACGCTCGGCGGCGTTTTTTGCCCGAACCCGGCACGGGGCTTGCGAACGTCCGGGGATTTCTCCCACGCCAAAGAGCCCAGCCCCCAAAACTATATCCAGCCCTCGGCCCCCACTGCCGCCGCTTCCACGGCACCACAGAGACTGGGGCTGCGGTCTCACCTGTGCTACCTATGCCCCGACGTACGAGGCACGCTCAGCGGCGTTTTTTGCCCGAACCCGGCTCGGGGCTTGCGAACGTCCGGGGATTTCTCCCACGCCAAAGAGCCCAGCCCCCAAAACTATAGGCAGCCCTGTGCACCCACTGCCGCCGCTTCCACGGCACCACAGAGACTGGGGCTGCGGTCGCACCTGTGCTGCCTATGCCCCGACGTACGAGGCACGCTCGGCGGCGTTTTTTGCCCGAACCCGGCTCGGGGCTTGCGAACGTCCGGGGATTTCTCCCACGCCAAAGAGGCCACCCCCCAAAACTATAGGCAGCCCTGTGCCCCCACTGCCGCCGCTTCCACGGCACCACAGAGACTGTCTTGCGGTCTCACCTGTGCTACCTATGCCCCGACGTACGAGGCACGCTCGGCGGCGTTTTTTGCCCGAACCCGGCACAGGGCTTGCGAACGTCCGGGGATTTCTCCCACGCCAAAGATCCCACCCCCCAAAACTATAGGCAGCCCTGTGCACCCACTGCCGCCGCTTCCACGGCACCACAGAGACTGGGGCTGCGGTCTCACCTGTGCTACCTATGCCCCGACGTACGAGGCACGCTCGGCGGCGTTTTTTGCCCGAACCCGGCTCGGGGCTTGCGAACGTCCGGGGATTTCTCCCACGCCAAAGAGGCCACCCCCCAAAACTATAGCCAGCCCTGTGCCCCCACTGCCGCCGCTTCCACGGCACCACAGAGACTGTCTTGCGGTCTCACCTGTGCTACCTATGCCCCGACGTACGAGGCACGCTCGGCGGCGTTTTTTGCCCGAACCCGGCACAGGGCTTGCGAACGTCCGGGGATTTCTCCCACGCCAAAGAGGCCACCCCCCAAAACTATAGCCAGCCCTCGGCCCCCACTGCCGCCGCTTCCACGGCACCACAGAGACTGGGGCTGCGGTCTCACCTGTGCTGCCTATGCCCCGATGTACGAGGCACGCTCGGCGGCGTTTTTTGCCCGAACCCGGCACGGGGCTTGCGAACGTCCGGGGATTTCTCCCACGCCAAAGAGGCCACCCCCCAAAACTATAGCCAGCCCTCGGCCCCCACTGCCGCCGCTTCCACGGCACCACAGAGACTGGGGCTGCGGTCTCACCTGTGCTACCTATGCCCCGACGTACGAGGCACGCTCGGCAGCGTTTTTTGCCCGAACCCGGCTCGGGGCTTGCGAACGTCCGGGGATTTCTCCCACGCCAAAGATCCCACCCCCCAAAACTATAGGCAGCCCTGTGCCCCCACTGCCGCCGCTTCCACGGCACCACAGAGACTGGGGCTGCGGTCTCACCTGTGCTACCTATGCCCCGACGTACGAGGCACGCTCGGCGGCGTTTTTTGCCCGAACCCGGCACGGGGCTTGCGAACGTCCGGGGATTTCTCCCACGCCAAAGAGCCCAGCCCCCAAAACTATATCCAGCCCTCGGCCCCCACTGCCGCCGCTTCCACGGCACCACAGAGACTGGGGCTGCGGTCTCACCTGTGCTACCTATGCCCCGACGTACGAGGCACGCTCGGCGGCGTTTTTTGCCCGAACCCGGCACGGGGCTTGCGAACGTCCGGGGATTTCTCCCACGCCAAAGAGGCCACCCCCCAAAACTATAGGCAGCCCTGTGCCCCCACTGCCGCCGCTTCCACGGCACCACTAAGACTGGGGCTGCGGTCTCACCTGTGCTGCCTATGCCCCGACGTACGAGGCATGCTCGGCGGCGTTTTTTGCCCGAACCCGGCACGGGGCTTGCGAACGTCCGGGGATTTCTCCCACGCCAAAGAGACCACCCCCCAAAACTATAGGCAGCCCTGTGCCCCCACTGCCGCTGCTTCCACGGCACCACAGAGACTGTGGCTGCGGTCTCACCTGTGCTGCCTATGCCCCGACGTACGAGGCACGCTCGGCGGCGTTTTTTGCCCGAACCCGGCTCGGGGCTTGCGAACGTCCGGGGATTTCTCCCACGCCAAAGAGGCCACCCCCCAAAACTATAGCCAGCCCTTGGCCCCCACTGTCGCCGCTTCCACGGCACCACAGAGACTGGGGCTGCGGTCTCACCTGTGCTGCCTATGCCCCGACGTACGAGGCACGCTCGGCGGCGTTTTTTGCCCGAACCCGGCACGGGGCTTGCGAACGTCCGGGAATTTCTCCCACACCAAAGATCCCACCCCCCAAAACTATAGCCAGCCCTCGGCCCCCACTGCCGCCGCTTCCACGGCACCACAGAGACTGGGGCTGCGGTCTCACCTGTGCTACCTATGCCCCGACGTACGAGGCACGCTCGGCGGCGTTTTTTGCCCGAACCCGGCTCGGGGCTTACGTACGTCCGGGGATTTCTCCCACGCCAAAGAGGCCATCCCCCAAAACTATAGGCAGCCCTGTGCACCCACTGCCGCCGCTTCCACGGCACCACAGAGACTGGGGCTGCGGTCTCACCTGTGCTACCTATGCCCCGACGTACGAGGCACGCTCGGCGGCGTTTTTTGCCCGAACCCGGCACGGGGCTTGCGAACGTCCGGGGATTTCTCCCACGCCAAAGAGCCCAGCCCCCAAAACTATATCCAGCCCTCGGCCCCCACTGCCGCCGCTTCCACGGCACCACAGAGACTGGGGCTGCGGTCTCACCTGTGCTACCTATGCCCCGACGTACGAGGCACGCTCGGCGGCGTTTTTTGCCCGAACCCGGCACGGGGCTTGCGAACGTCCGGGGATTTCTCCCACGCCAAAGAGCCCAGCCCCCAAAACTAGAGCCAGCCCTCGGCCCCCACTGCCGCCGCTTCCACGGCACCACTAAGACTGGGGCTGCGGTCTCACCTGTGCTGCCTATGCCCCGACGTACGAGGCATGCTCGGCGGCGTTTTTTGCCCGAACCCGGCACGGGGCTTGCGAACGTCCGGGGATTTCTCCCACGCCAAAGAGACCACCCCCCAAAACTATAGGCAGCCCTGTGCCCCCACTGCCGCTGCTTCCACGGCACCACAGAGACTGTGGCTGCGGTCTCACCTGTGCTGCCTATGCCCCGACGTACGAGGCACGCTCGGCGGCGTTTTTTGCCCGAACCCGGCTCGGGGCTTGCGAACGTCCGGGGATTTCTCCCACGCCAAAGAGGCCACCCCCCAAAACTATAGCCAGCCCTTGGCCCCCACTGTCGCCGCTTCCACGGCACCACAGAGACTGGGGCTGCGGTCTCACCTGTGCTGCCTATGCCCCGACGTACGAGGCACGCTCGGCGGCGTTTTTTGCCCGAACCCGGCACGGGGCTTGCGAACGTCCGGGAATTTCTCCCACACCAAAGAGGCCACCCCCCAAAACTATAGCCAGCCCTCGGCCCCCACTGCCGCCGCTTCCACGGCACCACAGAGACTGGGGCTGCGGTCTCACCTGTGCTACCTATGCCCCGACGTACGAGGCACGCTCGGCGGCGTTTTTTGCCCGAACCCGGCTCGGGGCTTACGTACGTCCGGGGATTTCTCCCACGCCAAAGAGGCCACCCCCCAAAACTATAGCCAGCCCTGTAGCCCCCACTGCCGCCGCTTCCACGGCACCACAGAGACTGGGGCTGTGGTCTCACCTGTGCTACCTATGCCCCGACGTACGAGGCACGCTCGGCGGCGTTTTTTGCCCGAACCCGGCTCGGGGCTTGCGTACGTCCGGGGGCTTGCGAACGTCCGGGGATTTCTCCCACGCCAAAGAGCCCAGCCCCCAAAACTATAGCCAGCCCTCGGCCCCCACTGCCGCCGCTTCCACGGCACCACAGAGACTGGGGCTGCGGTCTCACCTGTGCTACCTATGCCCCGACGTACGAGGCACGCTCGGCGGCGTTTTTTGCCCGAACCCGGCACGGGGCTTGCGAACGTCCGGGGATTTCTCCCACGCCAAAGAGGCCACCCCCCAAAGCTGTGGCCAGCCCTGTGCCCCCACTGCCGCCGCTTCCACGGCACCACAGAGACTGGGGCTGCGGTCTCACCTGTGCTACCTATGCCCCGACGTACGAGGCACGCTCGGCAGCGTTTTTTGCCCGAACCCGGCTCGGGGCTTGCGAACGTCCGGGGATTTCTCCCACGCCAAAGATCCCACCCCCCAAAACTATAGGCAGCCCTGTGCACCCACTGCCGCCGCTTCCACGGCACCACAGAGACTGGGGCTGCGGTCTCACCTGTGCTACCTATGCCCCGACGTACGAGGCACGCTCGGCGGCGTTTTTTGCCCGAACCCGGCACGGGGCTTGCGAACGTCCGGGGATTTCTCCCACGCCAAAGAGCCCAGCCCCCAAAACTATATCCAGCCCTCGGCCCCCACTGCCGCCGCTTCCACGGCACCACAGAGACTGTGGCTGCGGTCTCACCTGTGCTACCTATGCCCCGACGTACGAGGCACGCTCGGCGGCGTTTTTTGCCCGAACCCGGCTCGGGGCTTGCGAACGTCCGGGGATTTCTCCCACGCCAAAGAGCCCAGCCCCCAAAACTATAGGCAGCCCTGTGCACCCACTGCCGCCGCTTCCACGGCACCACAGAGACTGGGGCTGCGGTCGCACCTGTGCTGCCTATGCCCCGACGTACGAGGCACGCTCGGCGGCGTTTTTTGCCCGAACCCGGCTCGGGGCTTGCGAACGTCCGGGGATTTCTCCCACGCCAAAGAGGCCACCCCCCAAAACTATAGCCAGCCCTTGGCCCCCACTGTCGCCGCTTCCACGGCACCACAGAGACTGGGGCTGCGGTCTCACCTGTGCTACCTATGCCCCGACGTACGAGGCACGCTCGGCGGCGTTTTTTGCCCGAACCCGGCACGGGGCTTGCGAACGTCCGGGGATTTCTCCCACGCCAAAGAGGCCACCCCCCAAAGCTGTGGCCAGCCCTGTGCCCCCACTGCCGCCGCTTCCACGGCACCACAGAGACTGGGGCTGCGGTCTCACCTGTGCTACCTATGCCCCGACGTACGAGGCACGCTCGGCAGCGTTTTTTGCCCGAACCCGGCTCGGGGCTTGCAAACGTCCGGGGATTTCTCCCACGCCAGAGATCCCACCCCCCAAAACTATAGGCAGCCCTGTGCACCCACTGCCGCCGCTTCCACGGCACCACAGAGACTGGGGCTGCGGTCTCACCTGTGCTACCTATGCCCCGACGTACGAGGCACACTCGGCGGCGTTTTTTGCCCGAACCCGGCACGGGGCTTGCGAACGTCCGGGGATTTCTCCCACGCCAAAGAGCCCAGCCCCCAAAACTATATCCAGCCCTCGGCCCCCACTGCCGCCGCTTCCACGGCACCACAGAGACTGGGGCTGCGGTCTCACCTGTGCTACCTATGCCCCGACGTACGAGGCACGCTCGGCGGCGTTTTTTGCCCGAACCCGGCTCGGGGCTTGCGAACGTCCGGGGATTTCTCCCACGCCAAAGAGCCCAGCCCCCAAAACTATAGGCAGCCCTGTGCACCCACTGCCGCCGCTTCCACGGCACCACAGAGACTGGGGCTGCGGTCGCACCTGTGCTGCCTATGCCCCGACGTACGAGGCACGCTCGGCGGCGTTTTTTGCCCGAACCCGGCTCGGGGCTTGCGAACGTCCGGGGATTTCTCCCACGCCAAAGAGGCCACCCCCCAAAACTATAGCCAGCCCTTGGCCCCCACTGTCGCCGCTTCCACGGCACCACAGAGACTGGGGCTGCGGTCTCACCTGTGCTGCCTATGCCCCGACGTACGAGGCACGCTCGGCGGCGTTTTTTGCCCGAACCCGGCACGGGGCTTGCGAACGTCCGGGGATTTCTCCCACACCAAAGATCCCACCCCCCAAAACTATAGCCAGCCCTCGGCCCCCACTGCCGCCGCTTCCACGGCACCACAGAGACTGGGGCTGCGGTCTCACCTGTGCTACCTATGCCCCGACGTACGAGGCACGCTCGGCGGCGTTTTTTGCCCGAACCCGGCTCGGGGCTTGCGTACGTCCGGGGATTTCTCCCACGCCAAAGAGGCCACCCCCCAAAACTATAGGCAGCCCTGTAGCCCCCACTGCCGCCGCTTCCACGGCACCACAGAGACTGGGGCTGCGGTCTCACCTGTGCTACCTATGCCCCGACGTACGAGGCACGCTCGGCGGCGTTTTTTGCCCGAACCCGGCACGGGGCTTGCGAACGTCCGGGGATTTCTCCCACGCCAAAGAGCCCAGACCCCAAAACTATAGCCAGCCCTCGGCCCCCACTGCCGCCGCTTCCACGGCACTACAGAGACTGGGGCTGCGGTCTCACCTGTGCTACCTATGCCCCGACGTACGAGGCACGCTCGGCGGCGTTTTTTGCCCGAACCCGGCACGGGGCTTGCGAACGTCCGGGGATTTCTCCCACGCCAAAGAGGCCACCCCCCAAAGCTGTGGCCAGCCCTGTGCCCCCACTGCCGCCGCTTCCACGGCACCACAGAGACTGGGGCTGCGGTCTCACCTGTGCTACCTATGCCCCGACGTACGAGGCACGCTCGGCGGCATTTTTTGCCCGAACCCGGCACGGGGCTTGCGAACGTCCGGGGATTTCTCCCACGCCAAAGAGCCCAGCCCCCAAAACTATAGCCAGCCCTGTGCCCCCACTGCCGCCGCTTCCACGGCACCACAGAGACTGGGGCTGCGGTCTCACCTGTGCTACCTATGCCCCGACGTACGAGGCACGCTCGGCGGCGTTTTTTGCCCGAACCCGGCACGGGGCTTGCGAACGTCCGGGGATTTCTCCCACGCCAAAGAGGCCACCCCCCAAAACTATAGCCAGCCCTCGGCCCCCACTGCCGCCGCTTCCACGGCACCACAGAGACTGGGGCTGCGGTCTCACCTGTGCTACCTATGCCCCGACGTACGAGGCACGCTCGGCGGCGTTTTTTGCCCGAACCCGGCACGGGGCTTGCGAACGTCCGGGGATTTCTCCCACGCCAAAGAGCCCAGCCCCCAAAAGTATATCCAGCCCTCGGCCCCCACTGCCGCCGCTTCCACGGCACCACAGAGACTAGGGCTGCGGTCTCACCTGTGCTACCTATGCCCCGACGTACGAGGCACGCTCGGCGGCGTTTTTTGCCCGAACCCGGCTCGGGGCTTGCGAACGTCCAGGGATTTCTCCCACGCCAAAGAGGCCACCCCCCAAAACTATAGGCAGCCCTGTGCCCCCACTGCCGCCGCTTCCACGGCACCACAGAGACTGGGGCTGCGGTCTCACCTGTGCTGCCTATGCCCCGACGTACGAGGCATGCTCGGCGGCGTTTTTTGCCCGAACCCGGCACGGGGCTTGCGAACGTCCGGGGATTTCTCCCACGCCAAAGAGGCCACCCCCCAAAACTATAGCCAGCCCTCGGCCCCCACTGCCGCCGCTTCCACGGCACCACAGAGACTGGGGCTGCGGTCTCACCTGTGCTACCTATGCCCCGACGTACGAGGCACGCTCGGCAGCGTTTTTTGCCCGAACCCGGCTCGGGGCTTGCGAACGTCCGGGGATTTCTCCCACGCCAAAGATCCCACCCCCCAAAACTATAGGCAGCCCTGTGCACCCACTGCCGCCGCTTCCACGGCACCACAGAGACTGGGGCTGTGGTCGCACCTGTGCTGCCTATGCCCCGACGTACGAGGCACGCTCGGGGCGTTTTTTGCCCGAACCCGGCACGGGGCTTGCGAACGTCCAGGGATTTCTCCCACGCCAAAGAGGCCACCCCCCAAAGCTGTGGCCAGCCCTGTGCACCCACTGCCGCCGCTTCCACGGCACCACAGAGACTGGGGCTGCGGTCTCACCTGTGCTACCTATGCCCCGACGTACGAGGCACGCTCGGCGGCGTTTTTTGCCCGAACCCGGCACGGGGCTTGCGAACGTCCGGGGATTTCTCCCACGCCAAAGAGCCCACCCCCCAAAACTATATCCAGCCCTGTGCCCCCACTGCCGCCGCTTCCACGGCACCACAGAGACTGGGGCTGCGGTCTCACCTGTGCTACCTATGCCCCGACGTACGAGGCACGCTCGGCGGCGTTTTTTGCCCGAACCCGGCTCGGGGCTTGCGAACGTCCGGGGATTTCTCCCACGCCAAAGAGGCCACCCCCCAAAACTATAGGCAGCCCTGTGCCCCCACTGCCGCCGCTTCCACGGCACCACAGAGACTGGGGCTGCGGTCTCACCTGTGCTGCCTATGCCCCGACGTACGAGGCACGCTCGGCGGCGTTTTTTGCCCGAACCCGGCACGGGGCTTGCGAACGTCCGGGGATTTCTCCCACACCAAAGATCCCACCCCCCAAAACTATATCCAGCCCTCGGCCCCCACTGCCGCCGCTTCCACGGCACCACAGAGACTGGGGCTGCGGTCTCACCTGTGCTGCCTATGCCCCGATGTACGAGGCACGCTCGGCGGCGTTTTTTGCCCGAACCCGGCACGGGGCTTGCGAACGTCCGGGGATTTCTCCCACGCCAAGGAGGCCACCCCCCAAAACTATAGGCAGCCCTGTGCCCCCACTGCCGCCGCTTCCACGGCACCACAGAGACTGGGGCTGCGGTCTCACCTGTGCTACCTATGCCCCGACGTACGAGGCACGCTCGGCGGCGTTTTTTGCCCGAACCCGGCACGGGGCTTGCGAACGTCCGGGGATTTCTCCCACGCCAAAGAGGCCACCCCCCAAAGCTGTGGCCAGCCCTGTGCCCCCACTGCCGCTGCTTCCACGGCACCACAGAGACTGGGGCTGCAGTCTCACCTGTGCTACCTATGCCCCGACGTACGAGGCACGCTCGGCAGCGTTTTTTGCCCGAACCCGGCTCGGGGCTTGCGAACGTCCGGGGATTTCTCCCACGCCAAAGATCCCACCCCCCAAAACTATAGGCAGCCCTGTGCACCCACTGCCGCCGCTTCCACGGCACCACAGAGACTGGGGCTGCGGTCTCACCTGTGCTACCTATGCCCCGACGTACGAGGCACGCTCGGCGGCGTTTTTTGCCCGAACCCGGCACGGGGCTTGCGAACGTCCGGGGATTTCTCCCACGCCAAAGAGCCCACCCCCCAAAACTATAGGCAGCCCACGGCCCCCACTGCCGCCGCTTCCACGGCACCACAGAGACTGGGGCTGCGGTCTCACCTGTGCTGCCTATGCCCCGATGTACGAGGCACGCTCGGCGGCGTTTTTTGCCCGAACCCGGCACGGGGCTTGCGAACGTCCGGGGATTTCTCCCACGCCAAAGATTCCACCCCCCAAAACTATAGGCAGCCCTGTGCACCCACTGCCGCCGCTTCCACGGCACCACAGAGACTGGGGCTGCGGTCTCACCTGTGCTACCTATGCCCCGACGTACGAGGCACGCTCGGCGGCGTTTTTTGCCCGAACCCGGCACGGGGCTTGCGAACGTCCGGGGATTTCTCCCACGCCAAAGAGCCCAGCCCCCAAAACTATATCCAGCCCTCGGCCCCCACTGCCGCCGCTTCCACGGCACCACTAAGACTGGGGCTGCGGTCTCACCTGTGCTGCCTATGCCCCGACGTACGAGGCATGCTCGACGGCGTTTTTTGCCCGAACCCGGCACGGGGCTTGCGAACGTCCGGGGATTTCTCCCACACCAAAGATCCCACCCCCCAAAACTATAGCCAGCCCTCGGCCCCCACTGCCGCCGCTTCCACGGCACTACAGAGACTGGGGCTGCGGTCTCACCTGTGCTACCTATGCCCCGACGTACGAGGCACGCTCGGCAGCGTTTTTTGCCCGAACCCGGCTCGGGGCTTGCGAACGTCCGGGGATTTCTCCCACGCCAAAGATCCCACCCCCCAAAACTATAGGCAGCCCTGTGCACCCACTGCCGCCGCTTCCACGGCACCACAGAGACTGGGGCTGCGGTCTCACCTGTGCTACCTATGCCCCGACGTACGAGGCACGCTCGGCGGCGTTTTTTGCCCGAACCCGGCACGGGGCTTGCGAACGTCCGGGGATTTCTCCCACGCCAAAGAGCCCAGCCCCCAAAACTATATCCAGCCCTCGGCCCCCACTGCCGCCGCTTCCACGGCACCACAGAGACTGGGGCTGCGGTCTCACCTGTGCTACCTATGCCCCGACGTACGAGGCACGCTCGGCGGCGTTTTTTGCCCGAACCCGGCACGGGGCTTGCGAACGTCCGGGGATTTCTCCCACGCCAAAGAGGCCACCCCCCAAAACTATAGGCAGCCCTGTGCCCCCACTGCCGCCGCTTCCACGGCACCACTAAGACTGGGGCTGCGGTCGCACCTGTGCTGCCTATGCCCCGACGTACGAGGCATGCTCGGCGGCGTTTTTTGCCCGAACCCGGCACGGGGCTTGCGAACGTCCGGGGATTTCTCCCACACCAAAGATCCCACCCCCCAAAACTATAGCCAGCCCTCGGCCCCCACTGCCGCCGCTTCCACGGCACCACAGAGACTGGGGCTGCGGTCTCACCTGTGCTACCTATGCCCCGACGTACGAGGCACGCTCGGCAGCGTTTTTTGCCCGAACCCGGCTCGGGGCTTGCGAACGTCCGGGGATTTCTCCCACGCCAAAGATCCCACCCCCCAAAACTATAGGCAGCCCTGTGCACCCACTGCCGCCGCTTCCACGGCACCACAGAGACTGGGGCTGCGGTCTCACCTGTGCTACCTATGCCCCGACGTACGAGGCACGCTCGGCAGCGTTTTTTGCCCGAACCCGGCTCGGGGCTTGCGAACGTCCGGGGATTTCTCCCACGCCAAAGATCCCACCCCCCAAAACTATAGGCAGCCCTGTGCACCCACTGCCGCCGCTTCCACGGCACCACAGAGACTGGGGCTGCGGTCTCACCTGTGCTGCCTATGCCCCGACGTACGAGGCACGCTCGGCAGCGTTTTTTGCCCGAACCCGGCTCGGGGCTTGCGAACGTCCGGGGATTTCTCCCACGCCAAAGAGGCCACCCCCCAAAACTATATCCAGCCCTTGGCCCCCACTGTCGCCGCTTCCACGGCACCACAGAGACTGGGGCTGCGGTCTCACCTGTGCTGCCTATGCCCCGACGTACGAGGCACGCTCGGCGGCGTTTTTTGCCCGAACCCGGCACGGGGCTTGCGAACGTCCGGGGATTTCTCCCACGCCAAAGATCCCACCCCCCAAAACTATAGCCAGCCCTGTGCCCCCACTGCCGCCGCTTCCACGGCACCACAGAGACTGGGGCTGCGGTCTCACCTGTGCTACCTATGCCCCGACGTACGAGGCACGCTCGGCGGCGTTTTTTGCCCGAACCCGGCTCGGGGCTTGCGTACGTCCGGGGATTTCTCCCACGCCAAAGAGGCCACCCCCCAAAACTATAGGCAGCCCTGTAGCCCCCACTGCCGCCGCTTCCACGGCACCACAGAGACTGGGGCTGCGGTCTCACCTGTGCTACCTATGCCCCGACGTACGAGGCACGCTCGGCGGCGTTTTTTGCCCGAACCCGGCTCGGGGCTTGCGTACGTCCGAGGGCTTGCGAACGTCCGGGGATTTCTCCCACGCCAAAGAGCCCAGCCCCCAAAACTATAGCCAGCCCTCGGCCCCCACTGCCGCCGCTTCCACGGCACCACAGAGACTGGGGCTGCGGTCTCACCTGTGCTACCTATGCCCCGACGTACGAGGCACGCTCGGCGGCGTTTTTTGCCCGAACCCGGCACGGGGCTTGCGAACGTCCGGGGATTTCTCCCACGCCAAAGAGGCCACCCCCCAAAGCTGTGGCCAGCCCTGTGCCCCCACTGCCGCCGCTTCCACGGCACCACAGAGACTGGGGCTGCGGTCTCACCTGTGCTACCTATGCCCCGACGTACGAGGCACGCTCGGCGGCGTTTTTTGCCCGAACCCGGCTCGGGGCTTGCGAACGTCCGGGGATTTCTCCCACGCCAAAGAGCCCAGCCCCCAAAACTATATCCAGCCCTGTGCACCCACTGCCGCCGCTTCCACGGCACCACAGAGACTGGGGCTGCGGTCTCACCTGTGCTACCTATGCCCCGATGTACGAGGCACGCTCGGCGGCGTTTTTTGCCCGAACCCGGCACGGGGCTTGCGAACGTCCGGGGATTTCTCCCACGCCAAAGAGGCCACCCCCCAAAGCTGTGGCCAGCCCTGTGCCCCCACTGCCGCCGCTTCCACGGCACCACAGAGACTGGGGCTGCGGTCTCACCTGTGCTGCCTATGCCCCGACGTACGAGGCACGCTCGGCGGCGTTTTTTGCCCGAACCCGGCACGGGGCTTGCGAACGTCCGGGGATTTCTCCCACACCAAAGATCCCACCCCCCAAAACTATAGCCAGCCCTCGGCCCCCACTGCCGCCGCTTCCACGGCACCACAGAGACTGGGGCTGCGGTCTCACCTGTGCTGCCTATGCCCCGATGTACGAGGCACGCTCGGCGGCGTTTTTTGCCCGAACCCGGCACGGGGCTTGCGAACGTCCGGGGATTTCTCCCACGCCAAAGAGGCCACCCCCCAAAACTATAGGCAGCCCTGTGCCCCCACTGCCGCCGCTTCCACGGCACCACAGAGACTGGGGCTGCGGTCTCACCTGTGCTACCTATGCCCCGACGTACGAGGCACGCTCGGCGGCGTTTTTTGCCCGAACCCGGCACGGGGCTTGCGAACGTCCGGGGATTTCTCCCACGCCAAAGAGGCCACCCCCCAAAGCTGTGGCCAGCACTGTGCCCCCACTGCCGCCGCTTCCACGGCACCACAGAGACTGGGGCTGCGGTCTCACCTGTGCTACCTATGCCCCGACGTACGAGGCACGCTCGGCGGCGTTTTTTGCCCGAACCCGGCACGGGGCTTGCGAACGTCCGGGGATTTCTCCCACGCCAAAGAGCCCAGCCCCCAAAACTATATCCAGCCCTCGGCCCCCACTGCCGCCGCTTCCACGGCACCACAGAGACTGGGGCTGCGGTCTCACCTGTGCTACCTATGCCCCGACGTACGAGGCACGCTCGGCGGCGTTTTTTGCCCGAACACGGCTCGGGGCTTGCGAACGTCCGGGGATTTCTCCCACGCCAAAGAGGCCACCCCCCAAAACTATAGGCAGCCCTGTGCCCCCACTGCCGCCGCTTCCACGGCACCACAGAGACTGGGGCTGCGGTCTCACCTGTGCTGCCTATGCCCCGACGTACGAGGCATGCTCGGCGGCGTTTTTTGCCCGAACCCGGCACGGGGCTTGCGAACGTCCGGGGATTTCTCCCACACCAAAGATCCCACCCCCCAAAACTATAGCCAGCCCTCGGCCCCCACTGCCGCCGCTTCCACGGCACCACAGAGACTGGGGCTGCGGTCTCACCTGTGCTACCTATGCCCCGACGTACGAGGCACGCTCGGCAGCGTTTTTTGCCCGAACCCGGCTCGGGGCTTGCGAACGTCCGGGGATTTCTCCCACGCCAAAGATCCCACCCCCCAAAACTATAGGCAGCCCTGTGCACCCACTGCCGCCGCTTCCACGGCACCACAGAGACTGGGTCTGCGGTCTCACCTGTGCTACCTATGCCCCGACGTACGAGGCACGCTCGGCGGCGTTTTTTGCCCGAACCCGGCTCGGGGCTTGCGTACGTCCGGGGATTTCTCCCACGCCAAAGAGGCCACCCCCCAAAACTATAGGCAGCCCTGTGCCCCCACTGCCGCCGCTTCCACGGCACCACAGAGACTGGGGCTGCGGTCTCACCTGTGCTGCCTATGCCCCGACGTACGAGGCACGCTCGGCGGCGTTTTTTGCCCGAACCCGGCACGGGGCTTGCGAACGTCCGGGGATTTCTCCCACACCAAAGATCCCACCCCCCAAAACTATAGCCAGCCCTCGGCCCCCACTGCCGCCGCTTCCACGGCACCACAGAGACTGGGGCTGCGGTCTCACCTGTGCTGCCTATGCCCCGATGTACGAGGCACGCTCGGCGGCGTTTTTTGCCCGAACCCGGCACGGGGCTTGCGAACGTCCGGGGATTTCTCCCACGCCAAAGAGGCCACCCCCCAAAACTATAGGCAGCCCTGTGCCCCCACTGCCGCCGCTTCCACGGCACCACAGAGACTGGGGCTGCGGTCTCACCTGTGCTACCTATGCCCCGACGTACGAGGCACGCTCGGCGGCGTTTTTTGCCCGAACCCGGCACGGGGCTTGCGAACGTCCGGGGATTTCTCCCACGCCAAAGAGGCCACCCCCCAAAGCTGTGGCCAGCACTGTGCCCCCACTGCCGCCGCTTCCACGGCACCACAGAGACTGGGGCTGCGGTCTCACCTGTGCTACCTATGCCCCGACGTACGAGGCACGCTCGGCGGCGTTTTTTGCCCGAACCCGGCACGGGGCTTGCGAACGTCCGGGGATTTCTCCCACGCCAAAGAGGCCACCCCCCAAAGCTGTGGCCAGCCCTGTGCCCCCACTGCCGCCGCTTCCACGGCACCACAGAGACTGGGGCTGCGGTCTCACCTGTGCTGCCTATGCCCCGATGTACGAGGCACGCTCGGCGGCGTTTTTTGCCCGAACCCGGCACGGGGCTTGCGAACGTCCGGGGATTTCTCCCACGCCAAAGAGGCCACCCCCCAAAACTATAGCCAGCCCTCGGCCCCCACTGCCGCCGCTTCCACGGCACCACAGAGACTGGGGCTGCGGTCTCACCTGTGCTACCTATGCCCCGACGTACGAGGCACGCTCGGCAGCGTTTTTTACCCGAACCCGGCTCGGGGCTTGCGAACGTCCGGGGATTTCTCCCACGCCAAAGATCCCACCCCCCAAAACTATAGGCAGCCCTGTGCACCCACTGCCGCCGCTTCCACGGCACCACAGAGACTGGGGCTGCGGTCGCACCTGTGCTGCCTATGCCCCGACGTACGAGGCACGCTCGGGGCGTTTTTTGCCCGAACCCGGCACGGGGCTTGCGAACGTCCGGGGATTTCTCCCACGCCAAAGAGGCCACCCCCCAAAGCTGTGGCCAGCCCTCGGCCCCCACTGCCGCCGCTTCCACGGCACCACAGAGACTGGGGCTGCGGTCTCACCTGTGCTACCTATGCCCCGACGTACGAGGCACGCTCGGCGGCGTTTTTTGCCCGAACCCGGCACGGGGCTTGCGAACGTCCGGGGATTTCTCCCACGCCAAAGAGCCCAGCCCCCAAAACTATAGCCAGCCCTCGGCCCCCACTGCCGCCACTTCCACGGCACCACAGAGACTGGGGCTGCGGTCTCACCTGTGCTACCTATGCCCCGACGTACGAGGCACGCTCGGCGGCGTTTTTTGCCCGAACCCGGCTCGGAGCTTGCGAACGTCCGGGGATTTCTCCCACGCCAAAGAGGCCACCCCCCAAAACTATAGGCAGCCCTGTGCCCCCACTGCCGCCGCTTCCACGGCACCACAGAGACTGGGGCTGCGGTCTCACCTGTGCTGCCTATGCCCCGACGTACGAGGCACGCTCGGCGGCGTTTTTTGCCCGAACCCGGCACGGGGCTTGCGAACATCCGGGGATTTCTCCCACACCAAAGATCCCACCCCCCAAAACTATAGCCAGCCCTCGGCCCCCACTGCCGCCGCTTCCACGGCACCACAGAGACTGGGGCTGCGGTCTCACCTGTGCTACCTATGCCCCGACGTACGAGGCACGCTCGGCAGCGTTTTTTGCCCGAACCCGGCTCGGGGCTTGCGAACGTCCGGGGATTTCTCCCACGCCAAAGATCCCACCCCCCAAAACTATAGGCAGCCCTGTGCACCCACTGCCGCCGCTTCCACGGCACCACAGAGACTGGGGCTGCGGTCTCACCTGTGCTACCTATGCCCCGACGTACGAGGCACGCTCGGCGGCGTTTTTTGCCCGAACCCGGCTCGGGGCTTGCGAACGTCCGGGGATTTCTCCCACGCCAAAGAGGCCACCCCCCAAAACTATAGCCAGCCCTCGGCCCCCACTGCCGCCGCTTCCACGGCACCACAGAGACTGTCTTGCGGTCTCACCTGTGCTGCCTATGCCCCGACGTACGAGGCACGCTCGGCAGCGTTTTTTGCCCGAACCCGGCACGGGGCTTGCGAACGTCCGGGGATTTCTCCCACAGCAAAGATCCCACCCCCCAAAACTATAGCCAGCCCTGTGCCCCCACTGCCGCCGCTTCCACGGCACCACAGAGACTGGGGCTGCGGTCTCACCTGTGCTACCTATGCCCCGACGTACGAGGCACGCTCGGCAGCGTTTTTTGCCCGAACCCGGCACGGGGCTTGCGAACGTCCGGGGATTTCTCCCACGCCAAAGATCCCAGCCCCCAAAACTATAGGCAGCCCTGTGCACCCACTGCCGCCGCTTCCACGGCACCACAGAGACTGGGGCTGCGGTCGCACCTGTGCTGCCTATGCCCCGACGTACGAGGCACGCTCGGCGGCGTTTTTTGCCCGAACCCGGCACGGGGCTTGCGAACGTCCGGGGATTTCTCCCACGCCAAAGAGCCCAGCCCCCAAAGCTGTGGCCAGCCCTGTGCCCCCACTGCCGCCGCTTCCACGGCACCACAGAGACTGGGGCTGCGGTCTCACCTGTGCTACCTATGCCCCGACGTACGAGGCACGCTCGGCGGCGTTTTTTGCCCGAACCCGGCACGGGGCTTGCGAACGTCCGGGGATTTCTCCCACGCCAAAGAGCCCAGCCCCCAAAACTATAGGCAGCCCTGTGCCCCCACTGCCGCCGCTTCCACGGCACCACAGAGACTGGGGCTGCGGTCTCACCTGTGCTGCCTATGCCCCGACGTACGAGGCACGCTCGGCGGCGTTTTTTGCCCGAACCCGGCACGGGGCTTGCGAACGTCCGGGGATTTCTCCCACACCAAAGATCCCACCCCCCAAAACTATAGCCAGCCCTCGGCCCCCACTGCCGCCGCTTCCACGGCACCACAGAGACTGGGGCTGCGGTCTCACCTGTGCTACCTATGCCCCGACGTATGAGGCACGCTCGGCGGCGTT
Source organism: Pelecanus crispus (assembly GCF_030463565.1). NCBI lineage: Eukaryota > Metazoa > Chordata > Aves > Pelecaniformes > Pelecanidae > Pelecanus > Pelecanus crispus. The sequence continues at coordinate 22,349 of NW_027461248.1, forward strand.
TTTTGCCCGAACCCGGCTCGGGGCTTGCGTACGTCCGGGGGCTTGCGAACGTCCGGGGATTTCTCCCACGCCAAAGAGCCCAGCCCCCAAAACTATAGCCAGCCCTCGGCCCCCACTGCCGCCGCTTCCACGGCACCACAGAGACTGGGGCTGCGGTCGCACCTGTGCTGCCTATGCCCCGACGTACGAGGCACGCTCGGCGGCGTTTTTTGCCCGAACCCGGCACGGGGCTTGCGAACGTCCGGGGATTTCTCCCACGCCAAAGAGGCCACCCCCCAAAGCTGTGGCCAGCCCTGTGCCCCCACTGCCGCCGCTTCCACGGCACCACAGAGACTGGGGCTGCGGTCTCACCTGTGCTACCTATGCCCCGACGTACGAGGCACGCTCGGCGGCGTTTTTTGCCCGAACCCGGCACGGGGCTTGCGAACGTCCGGGGATTTCTCCCACGCCAAAGAGCCCAGCCCCCAAAACTATATCCAGCCCTCGGCCCCCACTGCCGCCACTTCCACGGCACCACAGAGACTGGGGCTGCGGTCTCACCTGTGCTACCTATGCCCCGACGTACGAGGCACGCTCGGCGGCGTTTTTTGCCCGAACCCGGCTCGGGGCTTGCGAACGTCCGGGGATTTCTCCCACGCCAAAGAGGCCACCCCCCAAAACTATAGGCAGCCCTGTGCCCCCACTGCCGCCGCTTCCACGGCACCACAGAGACTGGGGCTGCGGTCTCACCTGTGCTACCTATGCCCCGATGTACGAGGCACGCTCGGCGGCGTTTTTTGCCCGAACCCGGCTCGGGGCTTGCGAACGTCCGGGGATTTCTCCCACGCCAAAGATCCCACCCCCCAAAACTATAGGCAGCCCTCGGCCCCCACTGCCGCCGCTTCCACGGCACCACAGAGACTGGGGCTGCGGTCTCACCTGTGCTACCTATGCCCCGACGTACGAGGCACGCTCGGCGGCGTTTTTTGCCCGAACCCGGCTCGGGGCTTGCGTACGTCCGGGGATTTCTCCCACGCCAAAGAGGCCACCCCCCAAAACTATAGCCAGCCCTGTAGCCCCCACTGCCGCCGCTTCCACGGCACCACAGAGACTGGGGCTGCGGTCTCACCTGTGCTACCTATGCCCCGACGTACGAGGCACGCTCGGCGGCGTTTTTTGCCCGAACCCGGCTCGGGGCTTGCGTACGTCCGGGGGCTTGCGAACGTCCGGGGATTTCTCCCACGCCAAAGAGCCCAGCCCCCAAAACTATAGCCAGCCCTCGGCCCCCACTGCCGCCGCTTCCACGGCACCACAGAGACTGGGGCTGCGGTCTCACCTGTGCTACCTATGCCCCGACGTACGAGGCACGCTCGGCGGCGTTTTTTGCCCGAACCCGGCTCGGGGCTTGCGAACGTCCGGGGATTTCTCCCACGCCAAAGAGCCCACCCCCCAAAACTATAGCCAGCCCTCGGACCCCACTGCCGCCGCTTCCACGGCACCACAGAGACTGGGGCTGCGGTCTCACCTGTGCTACCTATGCCCCGACGTACGAGGCACGCTCGGCAGCGTTTTTTGACCGAACCCGGCTCGGGGCTTGCGAACGTCCGGGGATTTCTCCCACGCCAAAGATCCCACCCCCCAAAACTATAGGCAGCCCTGTGCACCCACTGCCGCCGCTTCCACGGCACCACAGAGACTGGGGCTGCGGTCTCACCTGTGCTACCTATACCCCGACGTACGAGGCACGCTCGGCGGCGTTTTTTGCCCGAACCCGGCACGGGGCTTGCGAACGTCCGGGGATTTCTCCCACGCCAAAGAGGCCACCCCCCAAAGCTGTGGCCAGCCCTGTGCCCCCACTGCCGCCGCTTCCACGGCACCACAGAGACTGGGGCTGCGGTCTCACCTGTGCTACCTATGCCCCGACGTACGAGGCACGCTCGGCGGCGTTTTTTGCCCGAACCCGGCTCGGGGCTTGCGAACGTCCGGGGATTTCTCCCACGCCAAAGAGGCCACCCCCCAAAGCTGTGGCCAGCCCTGTGCCCCCACTGCCGCCGCTTCCACGGCACCACAGAGACTGGGGCTGCGGTCTCACCTGTGCTGCCTATGCCCCGATGTACGAGGCACGCTCGGCGGCGTTTTTTGCCCGAACCCGGCACGGGGCTTGCGAACGTCCGGGGATTTCTCCCACGCCAAAGAGGCCACCCCCCAAAACTATAGCCAGCCCTCGGCCCCCACTGCCGCCGCTTCCACGGCACCACAGAGACTGGGGCTGCGGTCTCACCTGTGCTACCTATGCCCCGACGTACGAGGCACGCTCGGCAGCGTTTTATGCCCGAACCCGGCTCGGGGCTTGCGAACGTCCGGGGATTTCTCCCACGCCAAAGATCCCACCCCCCAAAACTATAGGCAGCCCTGTGCACCCACTGCCGCCGCTTCCACGGCACCACAGAGACTGGGGCTGCGGTCGCACCTGTGCTGCCTATGCCCCGACGTACGAGGCACGCTCGGGGCGTTTTTTGCCCGAACCCGGCACGGGGCTTGCGAACGTCCGGGGATTTCTCCCACGCCAAAGAGGCCACCCCCCAAAGCTGTGGCCAGCCCTCGGCCCCCACTGCCGCCGCTTCCACGGCACCACAGAGACTGGGGCTGCGGTCTCACCTGTGCTACCTATGCCCCGACGTACGAGGCACGCTCGGCGGCGTTTTTTGCCCGAACCCGGCACGGGGCTTGCGAACGTCCGGGGATTTCTCCCACGCCAAAGAGCCCAGCCCCCAAAACTATAGCCAGCCCTCGGCCCCCACTGCCGCCACTTCCACGGCACCACAGAGACTGGGGCTGCGGTCTCACCTGTGCTACCTATGCCCCGACGTACGAGGCACGCTCGGCGGCGTTTTTTGCCCGAACCCGGCTCGGAGCTTGCGAACGTCCGGGGATTTCTCCCACGCCAAAGAGGCCACCCCCCAAAACTATAGGCAGCCCTGTGCCCCCACTGCCGCCGCTTCCACGGCACCACAGAGACTGGGGCTGCGGTCTCACCTGTGCTGCCTATGCCCCGACGTACGAGGCACGCTCGGCGGCGTTTTTTGCCCGAACCCGGCACGGGGCTTGCGAACGTCCGGGGATTTCTCCCACGCCAAAGATCCCACCCCCCAAAACTATAGCCAGCCCTCAGCCCCCACTGCCGCCGCTTCCACGGCACCACAGAGACTGGGGCTGCGGTCTCACCTGTGCTACCTATGCCCCGACGTACGAGGCACGCTCGGCAGCGTTTTTTGCCCGAACCCGGCTCGGGGCTTGCGAACGTCCGGGGATTTCTCCCACGCCAAAGATCCCACCCCCCAAAACTATAGGCAGCCCTGTGCCCCCACTGCCGCCGCTTCCACGGCACCACAGAGACTGGGGCTGCGGTCTCACCTGTGCTACCTATGCCCCGACGTACGAGGCACGCTCGGCGGCGTTTTTTGCCCGAACCCGGCTCGGGGCTTGCGAACGTCCGGGGATTTCTCCCACGCCAAAGAGGCCACCCCCCAAAACTATAGCCAGCCCTCGGCCCCCACTGCCGCCGCTTCCACGGCACCACAGAGACTGTCTTGCGGTCTCACCTGTGCTGCCTATGCCCCGACGTACGAGGCACGCTCGGCGGCGTTTTTTGCCCGAACCCGGCACGGGGCTTGCGAACGTCCGGGGATTTCTCCCACAGCAAAGATCCCACCCCCCAAAACTATAGCCAGCCCTGTGCCCCCACTGCCGCCGCTTCCACGGCACCACAGAGACTGGGGCTGCGGTCTCACCTGTGCTACCTATGCCCCGACGTACGAGGCACGCTCGGCAGCGTTTTTTGCCCGAACCCGGCTCGGGGCTTGCGAACGTCCGGGGATTTCTCCCACGCCAAAGATCCCAGCCCCCAAAACTATAGGCAGCCCTGTGCACCCACTGCCGCCGCTTCCACGGCACCACAGAGACTGGGGCTGCGGTCGCACCTGTGCTGCCTATGCCCCGACGTACGAGGCACGCTCGGCGGCGTTTTTTGCCCGAACCCGGCACGGGGCTTGCGAACGTCCGGGGATTTCTCCCACACCAAAGATCCCACCCCCCAAAACTATAGGCAGCCCTGTGCCCACACTGCCGCCGCTTCCACGGCACCACAGAGACTGGGGCTGCGGTCTCACCTGTGCTGCCTATGCCCCGATGTACGAGGCACGCTCGGCGGCGTTTTTTGCCCGAACCCGGCACGGGGCTTGCGAACGTCCGGGGATTTCTCCCACGCCAAAGATCCCACCACCCAAAACTATAGCCAGCCCTGTGGACCCACTGCCGCCGCTTCCACGGCACCACAGAGACTGGGGCTGCGGTCTCACCTGTGCTGCCTATGCCCCGATGTACGAGGCACGCTCGGCGGCGTTTTTTGCCCGAACCCGGCACGGGGCTTGCGAACGTCCGGGGATTTCTCCCACGCCAAAGATCCCACCCCCCAAAACTATAGCCAGGCCTCGGCCCCCACTGCCGCCGCTTCCACGGCACCACAGAGACTGGGGCTGCGGTCTCACCTGTGCTACCTATGCCCCGACGTACGAGGCACGCTCGGCGGCGTTTTTTGCCCGAACCCGGCACGGGGCTTGCGAACGTCCGGGGATTTCTCCCACGCCAAAGAGCCCAGCCCCCAAAGCTGTGGCCAGCCCTGTGCCCCCACTGCCGCCGCTTCCACGGCACCACAGAGACTGGGGCTGCGGTCTCACCTGTGCTACCTATGCCCCGACGTACGAGGCACGCTCGGCGGCGTTTTTTGCCCGAACCCGGCACGGGGCTTGCGAACGTCCGGGGATTTCTCCCACGCCAAAGAGCCCAGCCCCCAAAACTATAGGCAGCCCTGTGCCCCCACTGCCGCCGCTTCCACGGCACCACAGAGACTGGGGCTGCGGTCTCACCTGTGCTGCCTATGCCCCGACGTACGAGGCACGCTCGGCGGCGTTTTTTGCCCGAACCCGGCACGGGGCTTGCGAACGTCCGGGGATTTCTCCCACACCAAAGATCCCACCCCCCAAAGCTGTGGCCAGCCCTCGGCCCCCACTGCCGCCGCTTCCACGGCACCACAGAGACTGGGGCTGCGGTCTCACCTGTGCTACCTATGCCCCGACGTACGAGGCACGCTCGGCGGCGTTTTTTGCCCGAACCCGGCTCGGGGCTTGCGTACGTCCGGGGGCTTGCGAACGTCCGGGGATTTCTCCCACGCCAAAGAGCCCAGCCCCCAAAACTATAGCCAGCCCTCGGCCCCCACTGCCGCCGCTTCCACGGCACCACAGAGACTGGGGCTGCGGTCTCACCTGTGCTACCTATGCCCCGACGTACGAGGCACGCTCGGCAGCGTTTTTTACCCGAACCCGGCTCGGGGCTTGCGAACGTCTGGGGATTTCTCCCACGCCAAAGATCCCACCCCCCAAAACTATAGGCAGCCCTGTGCACCCACTGCCGCCGCTTCCACGGCACCACAGAGACTGGGGCTGCGGTCGCACCTGTGCTGCCTATGCCCCGACGTACGAGGCACGCTCGGGGCGTTTTTTGCCCGAACCCGGCACGGGGCTTGCGAACGTCCGGGGATTTCTCCCACGCCAAAGAGGCCACCCCCCAAAACTATAGGCAGCCCTGTGCCCCCACTGCCGCCGCTTCCACGGCACCACAGAGACTGGGGCTGCGGTCTCACCTGTGCTACCTATGCCCCGACGTACGAGGCACGCTCGGCGGCGTTTTTTGCCCGAACCCGGCACGGGGCTTGCGAACGTCCGGGGATTTCTCCCACGCCAAAGAGCCCAGCCCCCAAAACTATATCCAGCCCTGTGCCCCCACTGCCGCCACTTCCACGGCACCACAGAGACTGGGGCTGCGGTCTCACCTGTGCTACCTATGCCCCGACGTACGAGGCACGCTCGGCGGCGTTTTTTGCCCGAACCCGGCTCGGGGCTTGCGAACGTCCGGGGATTTCTCCCACGCCAAAGAGGCCACCCCCCAAAACTATAGGCAGCCCTGTGCCCCCACTGCCGCCGCTTCCACGGCACCACAGAGACTGGGGCTGCGGTCTCACCTGTGCTGCCTATGCCCCGACGTACGAGGCACGCTCGGCGGCGTTTTTTGCCCGAACCCGGCACGGGGCTTGCGAACATCCGGGGATTTCTCCCACACCAAAGATCCCACCCCCCAAAACTATAGCCAGCCCTCGGCCCCCACTGCCGCCGCTTCCACGGCACCACAGAGACTGGGGCTGCGGTCTCACCTGTGCTACCTATGCCCCGACGTACGAGGCACGCTCGGCAGCGTTTTTTGCCCGAACCCGGCTCGGGGCTTGCGAACGTCCGGGGATTTCTCCCACGCCAAAGATCCCACCCCCCAAAACTATAGGCAGCCCTGTGCACCCACTGCCGCCGCTTCCACGGCACCACAGAGACTGGGGCTGCGGTCTCACCTGTGCTACCTATGCCCCGACGTACGAGGCACGCTCGGCGGCGTTTTTTACCCGAACCCGGCTCGGGGCTTGCGAACGTCCGGGGATTTCTCCCACGCCAAAGAGGCCACTCCCCAAAACTATATCCAGCCCTGTGCCCCCACTGCCGCCGCTTCCACGTCACCACAGAGACTGGGGCTGCGGTCTCACCTGTGCTACCTATGCCCCGACGTACGAGGCACGCTCGGCGGCGTTTTTTGCCCGAACCCGGCTCGGGGCTTGCGAACGTCCGGGGATTTCTCCCACGCCAAAGAGGCCACCCCCCAAAACTATAGCCAGCCCTGTGCCCCCACTGCCGCCGCTTCCACGGCACCACAGAGACTGGGGCTGCGGTCTCACCTGTGCTGCCTATGCCCCGACGTACGAGGCACGCTCGGCGGCGTTTTTTGCCCGAACCCGGCTCGGGGCTTGCGAACGTCCGGGGATTTCTCCCACGCCAAAGAGGCCACCCCCCAAAACTATAGCCAGCCCTTGGCCCCCACTGTCGCCGCTTCCACGGCACCACAGAGACTGGGGCTGCGGTCTCACCTGTGCTGCCTATGCCCCGACGTACGAGGCACGCTCGGCAGCGTTTTTTGCCCGAACCCGGCTCGGGGCTTGCGAACGTCCGGGGATTTCTCCCACGCCAAAGATCCCACCCCCCAAAACTATAGCCAGCCCTGTGCACCCACTGCCGCCGCTTCCACGGCACCACTAAGACTGGGGCTGCGGTCTCACCTGTGCTGCCTATGCCCCGACGTACGAGGCACGCTCGGCGGCGTTTTTTGCCCGAACCCGGCACGGGGCTTGCGAACGTCCGGGGATTTCTCCCACACCAAAGATCCCACCCCCCAAAACTATAGCCAGCCCTCGGCCCCCACTGCCGCCGCTTCCACAGCACCACAGAGACTGGGGCTGCGGTCTCACCTGTGCTACCTATGCCCCGACGTACGAGGCACGCTCGGCAGCGTTTTTTGCCCGAACCCGGCTCGAGGCTTGCGAACGTCCGGGGATTTCTCCCACGCCAAAGATCCCACCCCCCAAAACTATAGGCAGCCCTGTGCACCCACTGCCGCCGCTTCCACAGCACCACAGAGACTGTGGCTGCGGTCTCACCTGTGCTACCTATGCCCCGACGTACGAGGCACGCTCGGCGGCGTTTTTTGCCCGAACCCGGCTCGGGGCTTGCGAACGTCCGGGGATTTCTCCCACACCAAAGAGGCCACCCCCCAAAACTATAGCCAGCCCTCGGCCCCCACTGCCGCCGCTTCCACGGCACCACAGAGACTGTGGCTGCGGTCTCACCTGTGCTACCTATGCCCCGACGTACGAGGCACGCTCGGCGGCGTTTTTTGCCCGAACCCGGCTCGGGGCTTGCGAACGTCCGGGGATTTCTCCCACGCCAAAGAGCCCACCCCCCAAAACTATAGGCAGCCCTGTGCACCCACTGCTGCCGCTTCCACGGCACCACAGAGACTGTGGCTGCGGTCTCACCTGTGCTGCCTATGCCCCGACGTACGAGGCACGCTCGGCGGCGTTTTTTGCCCGAACCCGGCACGGGGCTTGCGAACGTCCGGGGATTTCTCCCACGCCAAAGAGGCCACCCCCCAAAGCTGTGGCCAGCCCTGTGCACCCACTGCCGCCGCTTCCACGGCACCACAGAGACTGGGGCTGCGGTCTCACCTGTGCTACCTATGCCCCGACGTATGAGGCACGCTCGGCGGCGTTTTTTGCCCGAACCCGGCACGGGGCTTGCGAACGTCCGGGGATTTCTCCCACGCCAAAGATCCCACCCCCCAAAACTATAGCCAGCCCTCGGCCCCCACTGCCGCCGCTTCCACAGCACCACAGAGACTGGGGCTGCGGTCTCACCTGTGCTACCTATGCCCCGACGTACGAGGCACGCTCGGCAGCGTTTTTTGCCCGAACCCGGCTCGGGGCTTGCGAACGTCCGGGGATTTCTCCCACGCCAAAGATCCCACCCCCCAAAACTATAGTCAGCCCTGTACACCCACTGCCGCCGCTTCCACGGCACCACAGAGACTGGGGCTGCGGTCTCACCTGTGCTACCTATGCCCCGACGTACGAGGCACGCTCGGCGGCGTTTTTTGCCCGAACCCGGCTCGGGGCTTGCGAACGTCCGGGGATTTCTCCCACACCAAAGAGGCCACCCCCCAAAACTATAGCCAGCCCTCGGCCCCCACTGCCGCCGCTTCCACGGCACCACAGAGAGTGGGGCTGCGGTCTCACCTGTGCTACCTATGCCCCGACGTACGAGGCACGCTCGGCGGCGTTTTTTGCCCGAACCCGGCTCGGGGCTTGCGAACGTCCGGGGATTTCTCCCACGCCAAAGAGGCCACCCCCCAAAACTATAGCCAGCCCTGTGCCCCCACTGCCGCCGCTTCCACGGCACCACAGAGACTGGGGCTGCGGTCTCACCTGTGCTACCTATGCCCCGACGTACGAGGCACGCTCGGCGGCGTTTTTTGCCCGAACCCGGCTCGGGGCTTGCGAACGTCCGGGGATTTCTCCCACGCCAAAGAGCCCACCCCCCAAAACTATAGGCAGCCCTGTGCCCCCACTGCCGCCGCTTCCACGGCACCACAGAGACTGGGGCTGCGGTCTCACCTGTGCTACCTATGCCCCGACGTACGAGGCACGCTCGGCGGCGTTTTTTTGCCCGAACCCGGCTCGGGGCTTGCGAACGTCCGGGGATTTCTCCCACGCCAAAGAGCCCAGCCCCCAAAACTATAGGCAGCCCTGTGCCCCCACTGCCGCCGCTTCCACGGCACCACAGAGACTGTGGCTGCGGTCTCACCAGTGCTGCCTATGCCCCGACGTACGAGGCACGCTCGGCGGCGTTTTTTGCCCGAACCCGGCACGGGGCTTGCGAACGTCCGGGGATTTCTCCCACGCCAAAGAGCCCAGCCCCCAAAACTATAGGCAGCCCTCGGCCCCCACTGCCGCCGCTTCCACGGCACCACAGAGACTGTGGCTGCGGTCTCACCTGTGCTGCCTATGCCCCGACGTACGAGGCACGCTCGGCGGCGTTTTTTGCCCGAACCCGGCTCGGGGCTTGCGAATGTCCGGGGATTTCTCCCACGCCAAAGAGGCCACCCCCCAAAACTATAGCCAGCCCTTGGCCCCCACTGTCGCCGCTTCCACGGCACCACAGAGACTGGGGCTGCGGTCTCACCTGTGCTGCCTATGCCCCGACGTACGAGGCACGCTCGGCGGCGTTTTTTGCCCGAACCCGGCACGGGGCTTGCGAACGTCCGGGGATTTCTCCCACGCCAAAGATCCCACCCCCCAAAACTATAGGCAGCCCTGTGCACCCACTGCCGCCACTTCCACGGCACCACAGAGACTGGGGCTGCGGTCTCACCTGTGGTGCCTATGCCCCGATGTACGAGGCACGCTCGGCGGCGTTTTTTGCCCGAACCCGGCACGGGGCTTGCGAACGTCCGGGGATTTCTCCCACGCCAAAGAGGCCACCCCCCAAAACTATAGCCAGCCCTGTGCCCCCACTGCCGCCGCTTCCACGGCACCACAGACACTGGGGCTGCGGTCTCACCTGTGCTACCTATGCCCCGACGTACGAGGCACGCTCGGCGGCGTTTTTTGCCCGAACCCGGCACGGGGCTTGCGAACGTCCGGGGATTTCTCCCACGCCAAAGAGGCCACCCCCCAATGCTGTGGCCAGCCCTGTGCCCCCACTGCCGCCGCTTCCACGGCACCACAGAGACTGGGGCTGCGGTCTCACCTGTGCTACCTATGCCCCGACGTACGAGGCACGCTCGGCGGCGTTTTTTGCCCGAACCCGGCTCGGGGCTTGCGAACGTCCGGGGATTTCTCCCACGCCAAAGAGCCCACCCCCCAAAACTATATCCAGCCCTCGGCCCCCACTGCCGCCGCTTCCACGGCACCACAGAGACTGGGTCTGCGGTCTCACCTGTGCTACCTATGCCCCGACGTACGAGGCACGCTCGGCGGCGTTTTTTGCCCGAACCCGGCTCGGGGCTTGCGTAGGTCCGGGGGCTTGCGAACGTCCGGGGATTTCTCCCACGCCAAAGAGCCCAGCCCCCAAAACTAGAGCCAGCCCTCGGCCCCCACTGCCGCCGCTTCCACGGCACCACAGAGACTGGGGCTGCGGTCTCACCTGTGCTACCTATGCCCCGACGTACGAGGCACGCTCGGCAGCGTTTTTTGCCCGAACCCGGCTCGGGGCTTGCGAACGTCCGGGGATTTCTCCCACGCCAAAGATCCCACCCCCCAAAACTATAGCCAGCCCTGTGCACCCACTGCCGCCGCTTCCACGGCACCACTAAGACTGGGGCTGCGGTCTCACCTGTGCTACCTATGCCCCGACGTACGAGGCACGCTCGGCGGCGTTTTTTGCCCGAACCCGGCACGGGGCTTGCGAACGTCCGGGGATTTCTCCCACACCAAAGATCCCACCCCCCAAAACTATAGCCAGCCCTCGGCCCCCACTGCCGCCGCTTCCACATCACCACAGAGACTGGGGCTGCGGTCTCACCTGTGCTACCTATGCCCCGACGTACGAGGCACGCTCGGCAGCGTTTTTTGCCCGAACCCGGCTCGGGGCTTGCGAACGTCCGGGGATTTCTCCCACGCCAAAGATCCCACCCCCCAAAACTATAGGCAGCCCTGTGCACCCACTGCCGCCGCTTCCACGGCACCACAGAGACTGGGGCTGCGGTCTCACCTGTGCTACCTATGCCCCGACGTACGAGGCACGCTCGGCGGCGTTATTTGCCCGAACCCGGCTCGGGGCTTGCGAACGTCCGGGGATTTCTCCCACACCAAAGAGGCCACCCCCCAAAACTATGTCCAGCCCTCGGCCCCCACTGCCGCCGCTTCCACGGCACCACAGAGACTGGGGCTGCGGTCTCACCTGTGCTACCTATGCCCCGACGTACGAGGCACGCTCGGCGGCGTTTTTTGCCCGAACCCGGCTCGGGGCTTGCGAACGTCCGGGGATTTCTCCCACGCCAAAGAGCCCAGCCCCCAAAACTATAGGCAGCCCTGTGCCCCCACTGCCGCCGCTTCCACGGCACCACAGAGACTGTGGCTGCGGTCTCACCTGTGCTGCCTATGCCCCGACGTACGAGGCACGCTCGGCGGCGTTTTTTGCCCGAACCCGGCTCGGGGCTTGCGAACGTCCGGGGATTTCTCCCACGCCAAAGAGGCCACCCCCCAAAACTATAGCCAGCCCTTGGCCCCCACTGTCGCCGCTTCCACGGCAGCACTAAGACTGGGGCTGCGGTCTCACCTGTGCTGCCTATGCCCCGACGTACGAGGCACGCTCGGCGGCGTTTTTTGCCCGAACCCGGCACGGGGCTTGCGAACGTCCGGGGATTTCTCCCACACCAAAGATCCCACCCCCCAAAACTATAGGCAGCCCTGTGCACCCACTGCCGCCACTTCCACGGCACCACAGAGACTGGGGCTGCGGTCTCACCTGTGGTGCCTATGCCCCGATGTACGAGGCACGCTCGGCGGCGTTTTTTGCCCGAACCCGGCACGGGGCTTGCGAACGTCCGGGGATTTCTCCCACGCCAAAGAGCCCAGCCCCCAAAACTATAGCCAGCCCTCGGCCCCCACTGCCGCCGCTTCCACGGCACTACAGAGACTGGGGCTGCGGTCTCACCTGTGCTACCTATGCCCCGACGTACGAGGCACGCTCGGCGGCGTTTTTTGCCCGAACCCGGCTCGGGGCTTGCGAACGTCCGGGGATTTCTCCCACGCCAAAGATCCCACCCCCCAAAACTATAGGCAGCCCTGTGCACCCACTGCCGCCACTTCCACGGCACCACAGAGACTGGGGCTGCGGTCTCACCTGTGCTACCTATGCCCCGACGTACGAGGCACGCTCGGCGGCGTTTTTTGCCCGAACCCGGCTCGGGGCTTGCGAACGTCCGGGGATTTCTCCCACGCCAAAGAGCCCAGCCCCCAAAACTATATCCAGCCCTGTGCCCCCACTGCCGCCGCTTCCACGGCACCACAGAGACTGGGGCTGCGGTCTCACCTGTGCTACCTATGCCCCGACGTACGAGGCACGCTCGGCGGCGTTTTTTGCCCGAACCCGGCTCGGGGCTTGCGAACGTCCGGGGATTTCTCCCACGCCAAAGAGCCCAGCCCCCAAAACTATAGGCAGCCCTGTGCCCCCACTGCCGCCGCTTCCACAGCACCACAGAGACTGGGGCTGCGGTCTCACCTGTGCTGCCTATGCCCCGACGTACGAGGCACGCTCGGCGGCGTTTTTTGCCCGAACCCGGCACGGGGCTTGCGAACGTCCGGGGATTTCTCCCACGCCAAAGATCCCACCCCCCAAAACTATAGCCAGCCCTGTGCACCCACTGCCGCCGCTTCCACGGCACCACTAAGACTGGGGCTGCGGTCTCACCTGTGCTGCCTATGCCCCGACGTACGAGGCACGCTCGGCGGCGTTTTTTGCCCGAACCCGGCACGGGGCTTGCGAACGTCCGGGGATTTCTCCCACACCAAAGATCCCACCCCCCAAAACTATAGCCAGCCCTGTGCCCCCACTGCCGCCGCTTCCACAGCACCACAGAGACTGGGGCTGCGGTCTCACCTGTGCTACCTATGCCCCGACGTACGAGGCACGCTCGGCAGCGTTTTTTGCCCGAACCCGGCTCGGGGCTTGCGAACGTCCGGGGATTTCTCCCACGCCAAAGATCCCACCCCCCAAAACTATAGTCAGCCCTGTACACCCACTGCCGCCGCTTCCACGGCACCACAGAGACTGGGGCTGCGGTCTCACCTGTGCTACCTATGCCCCGACGTACGAGGCACGCTCGGCGGCGTTTTTTGCCCGAACCCGGCTCGGGGCTTGCGAACGTCCGGGGATTTCTCCCACACCAAAGAGGCCACCCCCCAAAACTATAGCCAGCCCTCGGCCCCTACTGCCGCCGCTTCCACGGCACCACAGAGAGTGGGGCTGCGGTCTCACCTGTGCTACCTATGCCCCGACGTACGAGGCACGCTCGGCGGCGTTTTTTGCCCGAACCCGGCTCGGGGCTTGCGAACGTCCGGGGATTTCTCCCACGCCAAAGAGCCCAGCCCCCAAAACTATAGGCAGCCCTCGGCCCCCACTGCCGCCGCTTCCACGGCACCACAGAGACTGTGGCTGCGGTCTCACCTGTGCTGCCTATGCCCCGACGTACGAGGCACGCTCGGCGGCGTTTTTTGCCCGAACCCGGCTCGGGGCTTGCGAACGTCCGGGGATTTCTCCCACGCCAAAGAGGCCACCCCCCAAAACTATAGCCAGCCCTTGGCCCCCACTGTCGCCGCTTCCACGGCACCACAGAGACTGGGGCTGCGGTCTCACCTGTGGTGCCTATGCCCCGATGTACGAGGCACGCTCGGCGGCGTTTTTTGCCCGAACCCGGCACGGGGCTTGCGAACGTCTGGGGATTTCTCCCACGCCAAAGAGGCCACCCCCCAAAACTATAGCCAGCCCTGTGCCCCCACTGCCGCCGCTTCCACGGCACCACAGACACTGGGGCTGCGGTCTCACCTGTGCTACCTATGCCCCGACGTACGAGGCACGCTCGGCGGCGTTTTTTGCCCGAACCCGGCACGGGGCTTGCGAACGTCCGGGGATTTCTCCCACGCCAAAGAGGCCACCCCCCAAAGCTGTGGCCAGCCCTGTGCCCCCACTGCCGCCGCTTCCACGGCACCACAGAGACTGGGGCTGCGGCCTCACCTGTGCTACCTATGCCCCGACGTACGAGGCACGCTCGGCGGCGTTTTTTGCCCGAACCCGGCACGGGGCTTGCGAACGTCCGGGGATTTCTCCCACGCCAAAGAGCCCACCCCCCAAAACTATATCCAGCCCTCGGCCCCCACTGCCGCCGCTTCCACGGCACCACAGAGACTGGGGCTGCGGTCTCACCTGTGCTACTTATGCCCCGACGTACGAGGCACGCTCGGCGGCGTTTTTTGCCCGAACCCGGCTCGGGGCTTGCGTACGTCCGGGGGCTTGCGAACGTCCGGGGATTTCTCCCACGCCAAAGAGCCCAGCCCCCAAAACTAGAGCCAGCCCTCGGCCCCCACTGCCGCCGCTTCCACGGCACCACAGAGACTGGGGCTGCGGTCTCACCTGTGCTACCTATGCCCCGACGTACGAGGCACGCTCGGCAGCGTTTTTTGCCCGAACCCGGCTCGGGGCTTGCGAACGTCCGGGGATTTCTCCCACGCCAAAGATCCCACCCCCCAAAACTATAGCCAGCCCTGTGCACCCACTGCCGCCGCTTCCACGGCACCACTAAGACTGGGGCTGCGGTCTCACCTGTGCTGCCTATGCCCCGACGTACGAGGCACGCTCGGCGGCGTTTTTTGCCCGAACCCGGCACGGGGCTTGCGAACGTCCGGGGATTTCTCCCACACCAAAGATCCCACCCCCCAAAACTATAGCCAGCCCTCGGCCCCCACTGCCGCCGCTTCCACAGCACCACAGAGACTGGGGCTGCGGTCTCACCTGTGCTACCTATGCCCCGACGTACGAGGCACGCTCGGCAGCGTTTTTTGCCCGAACCCGGCTCGGGGCTTGCGAACGTCCGGGGATTTCTCCCACGCCAAAGATCCCACCCCCCAAAACTATAGGCAGCCCTGTGCACCCACTGCCGCCGCTTCCACGGCACCACAGAGACTGGGGCTGCGGTCTCACCTGTGCTACCTATGCCCCGACGTACGAGGCACGCTCGGCGGCGTTTTTTGCCCGAACCCGGCTCGGGGCTTGCGAACGTCCGGGGATTTCTCCCACACCAAAGAGGCCACCCCCCAAAACTATGTCCAGCCCTCGGCCCCCACTGCCGCCGCTTCCACGGCACCACAGAGAGTGGGGCTGCGGTCTCACCTGTGCTACCTATGCCCCGACGTACGAGGCACGCTCGGCGGCGTTTTTTGCCCGAACCCGGCTCGGGGCTTGCGAACGTCCGGGGATTTCTCCCACGCCAAAGAGCCCAGCCCCCAAAACTATAGGCAGCCCTGTGCCCCCACTGCCGCCGCTTCCACGGCACCACAGAGACTGTGGCTGCGGTCTCACCTGTGCTGCCTATGCCCCGACGTACGAGGCACGCTCGGCGGCGTTTTTTGCCCGAACCCGGCTCGGGGCTTGCGAACGTCCGGGGATTTCTCCCACGCCAAAGAGGCCACCCCCCAAAACTATAGCCAGCCCTTGGCCCCCACTGTCGCCGCTTCCACGGCACCACTAAGACTGGGGCTGCGGTCTCACCTGTGCTGCCTATGCCCCGACGTACGAGGCACGCTCGGCGGCGTTTTTTGCCCGAACCCGGCACGGGGCTTGCGAACGTCCGGGGATTTCTCCCACACCAAAGATCCCACCCCCCAAAACTATAGGCAGCCCTGTGCACCCACTGCCGCCACTTCCACGGCACCACAGAGACTGGGGCTGCGGTCTCACCTGTGGTGCCTATGCCCCGATGTACGAGGCACGCTCGGCGGCGTTTTTTGCCCGAACCCGGCACGGGGCTTGCGAACGTCCGGGGATTTCTCCCACGCCAAAGAGGCCACACCCCAAAACTATAGCCAGCCCTGTGCCCCCACTGCCGCCGCTTCCACGGCACCACAGAGACTGGGGCTGCGGTCTCACCTGTGCTACCTATGCCCCGACGTACGAGGCACGCTCGGCGGCGTTTTTTGCCCGAACCCGGCACGGGGCTTGCGAACGTCCGGGGATTTCTCCCACGCCAAAGAGGCCACCCCCCAAAGCTGTGGCCAGCACTGTGCCCCCACTGCCGCCGCTTCCACGGCACCACAGAGACTGGGGCTGCGGTCTCACCTGTGCTACCTATGCCCCGACGTACGAGGCACGCTCGGCGGCGTTTTTTGCCCGAACCCGGCTCGGGGCTTGCGTACGTCCGGGGGCTTGCGAACGTCCGGGGATTTCTCCCACGCCAAAGAGCCCAGACCCCAAAACTATAGCCAGCCCTCGGCCCCCACTGCCGCCGCTTCCACGGCACTACAGAGCCTGGGGCTGCGGTCTCACCTGTGCTACCTATGCCCCGACGTACGAGGCACCCTCGGCGGCGTTTTTTGCCCGAACCCGGCACGGGGCTTGCGAACGTCCGGGGATTTCTCCCACGCCAAAGAGGCCACCCCCCAAAGCTGTGGCCAGCCCTGTGCACCCACTGCCGCCGCTTCCACGGCACCACAGAGACTGGGGCTGCGGTCTCACCTGTGCTACCTATGCCCCGACGTACGAGGCACGCTCGGCGGCGTTTTTTGCCCGAACCCGGCACGGGGCTTGCGAACGTCCGGGGATTTCTCCCACGCCAAAGAGGCCACCCCCCAAAGCTGTGGCCAGCCCTGTGCCCCCACTGCCGCCGCTTCCACGGCACCACAGAGACTGGGGCTGCGGTCTCACCTGTGCTGCCTATGCCCCGACGTACGAGGCACGCTCGGCGGCGTTTTTTGCCCGAACCCGGCTCGGGGCTTGCGAACGTCCGGGGATTTCTCCCACGCCAAAGAGGCCACCCCCCAAAACTATAGCCAGCCCTTGGCCCCCACTGTCGCCGCTTCCACGGCACCACAGAGACTGGGGCTGCGGTCTCACCTGTGCTGCCTATGCCCCGACGTACGAGGCACGCTCGGCGGCGTTTTTTGCCCGAACCCGGCACGGGGCTTGCGAACGTCCGGGGATTTCTCCCACACCAAAGATCCCACCCCCCAAAACTATAGCCAGCCCTCGGCCCCCACTGCCGCCGCTTCCACGGCACCACAGAGACTGGGGCTGCGGTCTCACCTGTGCTACCTATGCCCCGACGTACGAGGCACGCTCGGCGGCGTTTTTTGCCCGAACCCGGCACGGGGCTTGCGAACGTCCGGGGATTTCTCCCACGCCAAAGAGCCCAGACCCCAAAACTATAGGCAGCCCTCGGCCCCCACTGCCGCCGCTTCCACGGCACTACAGAGCCTGGGGCTGCGGTCTCACCTGTGCTACCTATGCCCCGACGTACGAGGCACGCTCGGCGGCGTTTTTTGCCCGAACCCGGCACGGGGCTTGCGAACGTCCGGGGATTTCTCCCACGCCAAAGAGGCCACCCCCCAAAGCTGTGGCCAGCCCTGTGCCCCCACTGCCGCCGCTTCCACGGCACCACTAAGACTGGGGCTGCGGTCTCACCTGTGCTACCTATGCCCCGACGTACGAGGCACGCTCGGCGGCGTTTTTTGCCCGAACCCGGCTCGGGGCTTGCGAACGTCCGGGGATTTCTCCCACGCCAAAGAGGCCACCCCCCAAAACTATAGCCAGCCCTTGGCCCCCACTGTCGCCGCTTCCACGGCACCACAGAGACTGGGGCTGCGGTCTCACCTGTGCTACCTATGCCCCGACGTACGAGGCACGCTCGGCGGCGTTTTTTGCCCGAACCCGGCTCGGGGCTTGCGTACGTCCGGGGATTTCTCCCACGCCAAAGAGGCCACCCCCCAAAACTATAGGCAGCCCTGTAGCCCCCACTGCCGCCGCTTCCACGGCACCACAGAGACTGGGGCTGCGGTCTCACCTGTGCTACCTATGCCCCGACGTACGAGGCACGCTCGGCGGCGTTTTTTGCCCGAACCCGGCACGGGGCTTGCGAACGTCCGGGGATTTCTCCCACGCCAAAGAGCCCAGACCCCAAAACTATAGCCAGCCCTCGGCCCCCACTGCCGCCGCTTCCACGGCACTACAGAGACTGGGGCTGCGGTCTCACCTGTGCTACCTATGCCCCGACGTACGAGGCACGCTCGGCGGCGTTTTTTGCCCGAACCCGGCACGGGGCTTGCGAACGTCCGGGGATTTCTCCCACGCCAAAGAGGCCACCCCCCAAAGCTGTGGCCAGCCCTGTGCCCCCACTGCCGCCGCTTCCACGGCACCACAGAGACTGGGGCTGCGGTCTCACCTGTGCTACCTATGCCCCGACGTACGAGGCACGCTCGGCGGCGTTTTTTGCCCGAACCCGGCACGGGGCTTGCGAACGTCCGGGGATTTCTCCCACGCCAAAGATCCCACCCCCCAAAACTATAGGCAGCCCTGTGCACCCACTGCTGCCGCTTCCACGGCACCACTAAGACTGGGGCTGCGGTCTCACCTGTGCTACCTATGCCCCGACGTACGAGGCACGCTCGGCGGCGTTTTTTGCCCGAACCCGGCTCGAGGCTTGCGAACGTCCGGGGATTTCTCCCACGCCAAAGAGGCCACCCCCCAAAACTATAGGCAGCCCTGTGCCCCCACTGCCGCCGCTTCCACGGCACCACTAAGACTGGGGCTGCGGTCTCACCTGTGCTGCCTATGCCCCGACGTACGAGGCACGCTCGGCGGCGTTTTTTGCCCGAACCCGGCACGGGGCTTGCGAACGTCCGGGGATTTCTCCCACGCCAAAGATCCCACCCCCCAAAACTATAGCCAGCCCTCGGCCCCCACTGCCGCCGCTTCCACGGCACCACAGAGACTGGGGCTGCGGTCTCACCTGTGCTACCTATGCCCCGACGTACGAGGCACGCTCGGCAGCGTTTTTTGCCCGAACCCGGCTCGGGGCTTGCGAACGTCCGGGGATTTCGCCCACGCCAAAGATCCCACCCCCCAAAACTATAGCCAGCCCTCGGCCCCCACTGCCGCCGCTTCCACGGCACCACAGAGACTGGGGCTGCGGTCTCACCTGTGCTGCCTATGCCCCGACGTACGAGGCACGCTCGGCGGCGTTTTTTGCCCGAACCCGGCACGGGGCTTGCGAACGTCCGGGGATTTCTCCCACACCAAAGATCCCACCCCCCAAAACTATAGCCAGCCCTCGGCCCCCACTGCCGCCGCCTCCACGGCACCACAGAGACTGGGGCTGCGGTCTCACCTGTGCTACCTATGCCCCGATGTACGAGGCACGCTCGGCAGCGTTTTTTGCCCGAACCCGGCTCGGGGCTTGCGAACGTCCGGGGATTTCTCCCACGCCAAAGATCCCAGCCCCCAAAACTATAGGCAGCCCTGTGCACCCACTGCCGCCGCTTCCACGGCACCACAGAGACTGGGGCTGCGGTCGCACCTGTGCTGCCTATGCCCCGACGTACGAGGCACGCTCGGCAGCGTTTTTTGCCCGAACCCGGCTCGGGGCTTGCGAACGTCCGGGGATTTCTCCCACACCAAAGAGGCCACCCCCCAAAACTATAGGCAGCCCTGTGCACCCACTGCCGCTGCTTCCACGGCACCACAGAGACTGGGGCTGCGGTCTCACCTGTGCTGCCTATGCCCCGATGTACGAGGCACGCTCGGCGGCGTTTTTTGCCCGAACCCGGCACGGGGCTTGCGAACGTCCGGGGATTTCTCCCACGCCAAAGATCCCACCCCCCAAAACTATAGGCAGCCCTGTGCACCCACTGCCGCCGCTTCCACGGCACCACAGAGACTGGGGCTGCGGTCGCACCTGTGCTGCCTATGCCCCGATGTACGAGGCACGCTCGGCGGCGTTTTTTGCCCGAACCCGGCTCGGGGCTTGCGAACGTCCGGGGATTTCTCCCACGCAAAAGAGCCCAGCCCCCAAAACTATAGCCAGCCCTGTGCCACCACTGCCGCTGCTTCCACGGCACCACAGAGACTGGGGCTGCGGTCGCACCTGTGCTACCTATGCCCCGACGTACGAGGCACGCTCGGCGGCGTTTTTTGCCCGAACCCGGCTCGGGGCTTGCAAACGTCCGGGGATTTCTCCCACGCCAAAGAGCCCAGACCCCAAAACTATATCCAGCCTTCGGCCCCCACTGCCGCCGCTTCCACGGCACCACAGAGACTGGGGCTGCGGTCTCACCTGTGCTACCTATGCCCCGACGTACGAGGCACGCTCGGCGGCGTTTTTTTGCCCGAACCCGGCACGGGGCTTGCGAACATCCGGGGATTTCTCCCACGCCAAAAAGGCCACCCCCCAAAGCTGTGGCCAGCCCTCGGCCCCCACTGCGGCCACTTCCTCGGCACCACAGAGACTGGGGCTGCGGTCTCACCTGTGCTACCTATGCCCCGACGTACGAGGCACGCTCGGCGGCGTTTTTTGCCCGAACCCGGCACGGGGCTTGCGAACGTCCGGGGATTTCTCCCACACCAAAGAGGCCACCCCCCAAAGCTGTGGCCAGCCCTGTGCCCCCACTGCCGCCGCTTCCACGGCACCACAGAGACTGTGGCTGCGGTCTCACCTGTGCTGCCTATGCCCCGACGTACGAGGCACGCTCGGCGGCGTTTTTTGCCCGAACCCGGCTCGGGGCTTGCGAACGTCCGGGGATTTCTCCCACGCCAAAGAGGCCACACCCCAAAACTATAGCCAGCCCTTGGCCCCCACTGTCGCCGCTTCCACGGCACCACAGAGACTGTGGCTGCGGTCTCACCTGTGCTGCCTATGCCCCGACGTACGAGGCACGCTCGGCGGCGTTTTTTGCCCGAACCCGGCACGGGGCTTGCGAACGTCCGGGGATTTCTCCCACACCAAAGATCCCACCCCCCAAAACTATAGCCAGCCCTCGGCCCCCACTGCCGCCGCTTCCACGGCACCACAGAGACTGGGGCTGCGGTCTCACCTGTGCTACCTATGCCCCGACGTACGAGGCACGCTCGGCGGCGTTTTTTGCCCGAACCCGGCACGGGGCTTGCGAACGTCCGGGGATTTCTCCAACGCCAAAGAGGCCACCCCCCAAAGCTGTGGCCAGCCCTCGGCCCCCACTGCCGCCGCTTCCACGGCACCACAGAGACTGGGGCTGCGGTCTCACCTGTGCTACCTATGCCCCGACGTATGAGGCACGCTCGGCGGCGTTTTTTGCCCGAACCCAGCACGGGGCTTGCGAACGTCCGGGGATTTCTCCCACGCCAAAGAGCCCAGCCCCCAAAACTATAGGCAGCCCTCGGCCCCCACTGCCGCCGCTTCCACGGCACCACAGAGACTGTGGCTGCGGTCTCACCTGTGCTGCCTATGCCCCGATGTACGAGGCACGCTCGGCGGCGTTTTTTGCCCGAACCCGGCACGGGGCTTGCGAACGTCCGGGGATTTCTCCCACGCCAAAGAGGCCACCCCCCAAAACTATAGCCAGCCCTTGGCCCCCCCTGTCGCCGCTTCCACGGCACCACAGAGACTGGGGCTGCGGTCTCACCTGTGCTGCCTATGCCCCGACGTACGAGGCACGCTCGGCGGCGTTTTTTGCCCGAACCCGGCACGGGGCTTGCGAACGTCCGGGGATTTCTCCCACACCAAAGATCCCACCCCACAAAACTATAGCCAGCCCTCGGCCCCCACTGCCGCCGCTTCCACGGCACCACAGAGACTGGGGCTGCGGTCTCACCTGTGCTACCTATGCCCCGACGTACGAGGCACGCTCGGCGGCGTTTTTTGCCCGAACCCGGCTCGGGGCTTGCGTACGTCCGGGGATTTCTCCCACGCCAAAGAGGCCACCCCCCAAAACTATAGGCAGCCCTGTAGCCCCCACTGCCGCCGCTTCCACAGCACCACAGAGACTGGGGCTGCGGTCTCACCTGTGCTACCTATGCCCCGACGTACGAGGCACGCTCGGCGGCGTTTTTTGCCCGAACCCGGCACGGGGCTTGCGAACGTCCGGGGATTTCTCCCACGCCAAAGAGCCCAGACCCCAAAACTATAGCCAGCCCTCGGCCCCCACTGCCGCCGCTTCCACGGCACTACAGAGACTGGGGCTGCGGTCTCACCTGTGCTACCTATGCCCCGACGTACGAGGCACGCTCGGCGGCGTTTTTTGCCCGAACCCGGCACGGGGCTTGCGAACGTCCGGGGATTTCTCCCACGCCAAAGAGGCCACCCCCCAAAGCTGTGGCCAGCCCTGTGCCCCCACTGCCGCCGCTTCCACGGCACCACAGAGACTGGGGCTGCGGTCTCACCTGTGCTACCTATGCCCCGACGTACGAGGCACGCTCGGCGGCGTTTTTTGCCCGAACCCGGCACGGGGCTTGCGAACGTCCGGGGATTTCTCCCACGCCAAAGAGCCCAGCCCCCAAAACTATATCCAGCCCTCAGCCCCCACTGCCGCCGCTTCCACGGCACCACAGAGACTGGGGCTGCGGTCTCACCTGTGCTACCTATGCCCCGACGTACGAGGCACGCTTGGCGGCGTTTTTTGCCCGAACCCGGCTCGGGGCTTGCGAACGTCCGGGGATTTCTCCCACGCCAAAGAGGCCACCCCCCAAAGCTGTGGCCAGCCCTGTGCACCCACTGCCGCCGCTTCCACGGCACCACAGAGACTGGTGCTGCGGTCTCACCTGTGCTGCCTATGCCCCGATGTACGAGGCACGCTCGGCGGCGTTTTTTGCCCGAACCCGGCACGGGGCTTGCGAACGTCCGGGGATTTCTCCCACGCCAAAGAGGCCACCCCCCAAAACTATAGCCAGCCCTCGGCCCCCACTGTCGCCGCTTCCACGGCACCACAGAGACTGGGGCTGCGGTCTCACCTGTGCTACCTATGCCCCGACGTACGATGCACGCTCGGCAGCGTTTTTTGCCCGAACCCGGCTCGGGGCTTGCGAACGTCCGGGGATTTCTCCCACGCCAAAGATCCCACCCCCCAAACTATAGCCAGCCCTGTGCACCCACTGCCGCCGCTTCCACGGCACCACAGAGACTGGGGCTGCGGTCGCACCTGTGCTGCCTATGCCCCGACGTACGAGGCACGCTCGGGGCGTTTTTTGCCCGAACCCGGCACGGGGCTTGCGAACGTCCGGGGATTTCTCCCACGCCAAAGAGGCCACCCCCCAAAGCTGTGGCCAGCCCTGTGCACCCACTGCCGCCGCTTCCACGGCACCACAGAGACTGGGGCTGCGGTCTCACCTGTGCTACCTATGCCCCGACGTACGAGGCACGCTCGGCGGCGTTTTTTGCCCGAACGCGGCACGGGGCTTGCGAACGTCCAGGGATTTCTCCCACGCCAAAGAGGCCACCCCCCAAAACTATAGCCAGCCCTTGGCCCCCACTGTCGCCGCTTCCACGGCACCACAGAGACTGTCTTGCGGTCTCACCTGTGCTGCCTATGCCCCGACGTACGAGGCACGCTCGGCGGCGTTTTTTGCCCGAACCCGGCACGGGGCTTGCGAACGTCCGGGGATTTCTCCCACACCAAAGATCCCACCCCCCAAAACTATAGCCAGCCCTCGGCCCCCACTGCCGCCGCTTCCACGGCACCACAGAGACTGGGGCTGCGGTCTCACCTGTGCTACCTATGCCCCGACGTACGAGGCACGCTCGGCGGCGTTTTTTGCCCGAACCCGGCTCGGGGCTTGCGAACGTCCGGGGATTTCTCCCACGCCAAAGAGGCCACCCCCCAAAACTATAGCCAGCCCTCGGCCCCCACTGCCGCCGCTTCCACGGCACCACAGAGACTGGGGCTGCGGTCTCACCTGTGCTACCTATGCCCCGACGTACGAGGCACGCTCGGCGGCGTTTTTTGCCCGAACCCGGCACGGGGCTTGCGAACGTCCGGGGATTTCTCCCACGCCAAAGAGCCCAGCCCCCAAAACTATAGCCAGCCCTCGGCCCCCACTGCCGCCGCTTCCACGGCACTACAGAGACTGGGGCTGCGGTCTCACCTGTGCTACCTATGCCCCGACGTACGAGGCACGCTCGGCGGCGTTTTTTGCCCGAACCCGGCACGGGGCTTGCGAACGTCCGGGGATTTCTCCCACGCCAAAGAGCCCACCCCCCAAAGCTGTGGCCAGCCCTGTGCCCCCACTGTCGCCGCTTCCACGGCACCACAGAGACTGGGGCTGCGGTCTCACCTGTGCTACCTATGCCCCGACGTACGAGGCACGCTCGGCGGCGTTTTTTGCCCGAACCCGGCACGGGGCTTGCGAACGTCCGGGGATTTCTCCCACGCCAAAGAGGCCACCCCCCAAAACTATAGCCAGCCCTCGGCCCCCACTGCCGCCGCTTCCACGGCACCACAGAGACTGGGGCTGCGGTCTCACCTGTGCTACCTATGCCCCGACGTACGAGGCACGCTCGGCGGCGTTTTTTGCCCGAACCCGGCTCGGGGCTTGCGTACGTCCGGGGATTTCTCCCACGCCAAAGAGGCCACCCCCCAAAACTATAGGCAGCCCTGTGCACCCACTGCCGCCGCTTCCACGGCACCACAGAGACTGGGGCTGCGGTCTCACCTGTGCTACCTATGCCCCGACGTACGAGGCACGCTCGGCGGCGTTTTTTGCCCGAACCCGGCACGGGGCTTGCGAACGTCCGGGGATTTCTCCCACGCCAAAGATCCCACCCCCCAAAACTATAGCCAGCCCTCGGCCCCCACTGCCGCCGCTTCCACGGCACCACAGAGACTGGGGCTGCGGTCTCACCTGTGCTGCCTATGCCCCGATGTACGAGGCACGCTCGGCGGCGTTTTCTGCCCGAACCCGGCACGGGGCTTGCGAACGTCCGGGGATTTCTCCCACGCCAAAGAGGCCACCCCCCAAAACTATAGGCAGCCCTGTGCCCCCACTGCCGCCGCTTCCACGGCACCACAGAGACTGGGGCTGCGGTCTCACCTGTGCTACCTATGCCCCGACGTACGAGGCACGCTCGGCGGCGTTTTTTGCCCGAACCCGGCACGGGGCTTGCGAACGTCCGGGGATTTCTCCCACGCCAAAGAGGCCACCCCCCAAAGCTGTGGCCAGCCCTGTGCACCCACTGCCGCCGCTTCCACGGCACCACAGAGACTGGGGCTGCGGTCTCACCTGTGCTACCTATGCCCCGACGTACGAGGCACGCTCGGCGGCGTTTTTTGCCCGAACCCGGCTCGGGGCTTGCGAACGTCCGGGGATTTCTCCCACGCCAAAGAGGCCACCCCCCAGAACTATAGGCAGCCCTCGGCCCCCACTGCCGCCGCTTCCACGGCACCACAGAGACTGGGGCTGCGGTCTCACCTGTGCTGCCTATGCCCCGATGTACGAGGCACGCTCGGCGGCGTTTTTTGCCCGAACCCGGCACGGGGCTTGCGAACGTCCGGGGATTTCTCCCACGCCAAAGAGGCCACCCCCCAAAACTATAGCCAGCCCTCGGCCCCCACTGCCGCCGCTTCCACGGCACCACAGAGACTGGGGCTGCGGTCTCACCTGTGCTACCTATGCCCCGACGTACGAGGCACGCTCGGCAGCGTTTTTTGCCCGAACCCGGCTCGGGGCTTGCGAACGTCCGGGGATTTCTCCCACGCCAAAGATCCCACCCCCCAAAACTATAGGCAACCCTGTGCACCCACTGCCGCCGCTTCCACGGCACCACAGAGACTGGGGCTGCGGTCGCACCTGTGCTGCCTATGCCCCGACGTACGAGGCACGCTCGGGGCGTTTTTTGCCCGAACCCGGCACGGGGCTTGCGAACGTCCGGGGATTTCTCCCACGCCAAAGAGCCCAGCCCCCAAAGCTGTGGCCAGCCCTTGGCCCCCACTGCCGCCGCTTCCACGGCACCACAGAGACTGGGGCTGCGGTCTCACCTGTGCTACCTATGCCCCGACGTACGAGGCACGCTCGGCGGCGTTTTTTGCCCGAACCCGGCACGGGGCTTGCGAACGTCCGGGGATTTCTCCCACGCCAAAGAGCCCAGCCCCCAAAACTATAGCCAGCCCTCGGCCCCCACTGCCGCCGCTTCCACGGCACCACAGAGACTGGGGCTGCGGTCTCACCTGTGCTACCTATGCCCCGACGTACGAGGCACGCTCGGCGGCGTTTTTTGCCCGAACCCGGCTCGGGGCTTGCGAACGTCCGGGGATTTCTCCCACGCCAAAGAGGCCACCCCCCAAAACTATAGCCAGCCCTCGGCCCCCACTGCCGCCGCTTCCACGGCACCACAGAGACTGGGGCTGCGGTCTCACCTGTGCTACCTATGCCCCGACGTACGAGGCACGCTCGGCGGCGTTTTTTGCCCGAACCCGGCACGGGGCTTGCGAACGTCCGGGGATTTCTCCCACGCCAAAGAGCCCAGCCCCCAAAACTATAGCCAGCCCTCGGCCCCCACTGCCGCCGCTTCCACGGCACTACAGAGACTGGGGCTGCGGTCTCACCTGTGCTACCTATGCCCCGACGTACGAGGCACGCTCGGCGGCGTTTTTTGCCCGAACCCGGCACGGGGCTTGCGAACGTCCGGGGATTTCTCCCACGCCAAAGAGCCCACCCCCCAAAGCTGTGGCCAGCCCTGTGCCCCCACTGTCGCCGCTTCCACGGCACCACAGAGACTGGGGCTGCGGTCTCACCTGTGCTACCTATGCCCCGACGTACGAGGCACGCTCGGCGGCGTTTTTTGCCCGAACCCGGCACGGGGCTTGCGAACGTCCGGGGATTTCTCCCACGCCAAAGAGGCCACCCCCCAAAACTATAGCCAGCCCTCGGCCCCCACTGCCGCCGCTTCCACGGCACCACAGAGACTGGGGCTGCGGTCTCACCTGTGCTACCTATGCCCCGACGTACGAGGCACGCTCGGCGGCGTTTTTTGCCCGAACCCGGCTCGGGGCTTGCGTACGTCCGGGGATTTCTCCCACGCCAAAGAGGCCACCCCCCAAAACTATAGGCAGCCCTGTGCACCCACTGCCGCCGCTTCCACGGCACCACAGAGACTGGGGCTGCGGTCTCACCTGTGCTACCTATGCCCCGACGTACGAGGCACGCTCGGCGGCGTTTTTTGCCCGAACCCCGGCACGGGGCTTGCGAACGTCCGGGGATTTCTCCCACGCCAAAGATCCCACCCCCCAAAACTATAGCCAGCCCTCGGCCCCCACTGCCGCCGCTTCCACGGCACCACAGAGACTGGGGCTGCGGTCTCACCTGTGCTGCCTATGCCCCGATGTACGAGGCACGCTCGGCGGCGTTTTCTGCCCGAACCCGGCACGGGGCTTGCGAACGTCCGGGGATTTCTCCCACGCCAAAGAGGCCACCCCCCAAAACTATAGGCAGCCCTGTGCCCCCACTGCCGCCGCTTCCACGGCACCACAGAGACTGGGGCTGCGGTCTCACCTGTGCTACCTATGCCCCGACGTACGAGGCACGCTCGGCGGCGTTTTTTGCCCGAACCCGGCACGGGGCTTGCGAACGTCCGGGGATTTCTCCCACGCCAAAGAGGCCACCCCCCAAAGCTGTGGCCAGCCCTGTGCACCCACTGCCGCCGCTTCCACGGCACCACAGAGACTGGGGCTGCGGTCTCACCTGTGCTACCTATGCCCCGACGTACGAGGCACGCTCGGCGGCGTTTTTTGCCCGAACCCGGCTCGGGGCTTGCGAACGTCCGGGGATTTCTCCCACGCCAAAGAGGCCACCCCCCAGAACTATAGGCAGCCCTCGGCCCCCACTGCCGCCGCTTCCACGGCACCACAGAGACTGGGGCTGCGGTCTCACCTGTGCTGCCTATGCCCCGATGTACGAGGCACGCTCGGCGGCGTTTTTTGCCCGAACCCGGCACGGGGCTTGCGAACGTCCGGGGATTTCTCCCACGCCAAAGAGGCCACCCCCCAAAACTATAGCCAGCCCTCGGCCCCCACTGCCGCCGCTTCCACGGCACCACAGAGACTGGGGCTGCGGTCTCACCTGTGCTACCTATGCCCCGACGTACGAGGCACGCTCGGCAGCGTTTTTTGCCCGAACCCGGCTCGGGGCTTGCGAACGTCCGGGGATTTCTCCCACGCCAAAGATCCCACCCCCCAAAACTATAGGCAACCCTGTGCACCCACTGCCGCCGCTTCCACGGCACCACAGAGACTGGGGCTGCGGTCGCACCTGTGCTGCCTATGCCCCGACGTACGAGGCACGCTCGGGGCGGTTTTTTGCCCGAACCCGGCACGGGGCTTGCGAACGTCCGGGGATTTCTCCCACGCCAAAGAGCCCAGCCCCCAAAGCTGTGGCCAGCCCTTGGCCCCCACTGCCGCCGCTTCCACGGCACCACAGAGACTGGGGCTGCGGTCTCACCTGTGCTACCTATGCCCCGACGTACGAGGCACGCTCGGCGGCGTTTTTTGCCCGAACCCGGCACGGGGCTTGCGAACGTCCGGGGATTTCTCCCACGCCAAAGAGCCCAGCCCCCCAAAACTATAGCCAGCCCTCGGCCCCCACTGCCGCTGCTTCCACGGCACCACAGAGACTGGGGCTGCGGTCTCACCTGTGCTACCTATGCCCCGACGTACGAGGCACTCTCGGCGGCGTTTTTTGCCCGAACCCGGCTCAGGGCTTGCGAACATCCGGGGATTTCTCCCACACCAAAGATCCCACCCCCCAAAACTATAGCCAGCCCTCGGCCCCCACTGCCGCCGCTTCCACGGCACCACAGAGACTGGGGCTACGGTCGCACCTGTGCTGCCTATGCCCTGACGTACGAGGCACGCTCGGCAGCGTTTTTTGCCCGAACCCGGCTCGGGGCTTGCGAACGTCCGGGGATTTCTCCCACGCCAAAGATCCCACCCCCCACAACTATAGGCAGCCCTGTGCACCCACTGCCGCCGCTTCCACGGCACCACAGAGACTGGGGCTGCGGTCTCACCTGTGCTACCTATGCCCCGACGTACGAGGCACGCTCGGCGGCGTTTTTTGCCCGAACCCGGCACGGGGCTTGCGAACGTCCGGGGATTTCTCCCACGCCAAAGAGGCCACCCCCCAAAACTATATCCAGCCCCTCGGCCCCACTGCCGCCGCTTCCACGGCACCACAGAGACTGGGGCTGCGGTCTCACCTGTGCTACCTATGCCCCGACGTACGAGGCACGCTCGGCGGCGTTTTTTGCCCGAACCCGGCTCGGGGCTTGCGAACGTCCGGGGATTTCTCCCACGCCAAAGAGGCCACCCCCCAAAACTATAGGCAGCCCACGGCCCCCACTGCCGCCGCTTCCACGGCACCACAGAGACTGGGGCTGCGGTCTCACCTGTGCTGCCTATGCCCCGATGTACGAGGCACGCTCGGCGGCGTTTTTTGCCCGAACCCGGCACGGGGCTTGCGAACGTCCGGGGATTTCTCCCACGCCAAAGAGGCCACCCCCCAAAACTATAGCCAGCCCTCGGCCCCCACTGTCGCCGCTTCCACGGCACCACTAAGACTGGGGCTGCGGTCTCACCTGTGCTGCCTATGCCCCGACGTACGAGGCACGCTCGGCGGCGTTTTTTGCCCGAACCCGGCACGGGGCTTGCGAACGTCCGGGGATTTCTCCCACGCCAAAGATCCCACCCCCCAAAACTATAGGCAGCCCTGTGCCCCCACTGCCGCCGCTTCCACGGCACCACAGAGACTGGGGCTGCGGTCTCACCTGTGCTACCTATGCCCCGACGTACGAGGCACGCTCGGCGGCGTTTTTTGCCCGAACCCGGCACGGGGCTTGCGAACGTCCGGGGATTTCTCCCACGCCAAAGAGGCCACCCCCCAAAGCTGTGGCCAGCCCTGTGCCCCCACTGCCGCCGCTTCCACGGCACCACAGAGACTGGGGCTGCGGTCTCACCTGTGCTACCTATGCCCCGACGTACGAGGCACGCTCGGCGGCGTTTTTTGCCCGAACCCGGCACGGGGCTTGCGAACGTCCGGGGATTTCTCCCACGCCAAAGAGGCCACCCCCCAAAACTATAGCCAGCCCTCGGCCCCCACTGCCGCCGCTTCCACGGCACCACAGAGACTGGGGCTGCGGTCTCACCTGTGCTACCTATGCCCCGACGTACGAGGCACGCTCGGCGGCGTTTTTTGCCCGAACCCGGCTCGGGGCTTGCGAACGTCCGGGGATTTCTCCCACGCCAAAGAGCCCAGCCCCCAAAACTATAGGCAGCCCTGTGCACCCACTGCCGCCACTTCCACAGCACCACAGAGACTGTGGCTGCGGTCTCACCTGTGCTGCCTATGCCCCGACGTACGAGGCACGCTCGGCGGCGTTTTATGCCCGAACCCGGCTCGGGGCTTGCGAACGTCCGGGGATTTCTCCCACGCCAAAGAGGCCACCCCCCAAAACTATAGCCAGCCCTTGGCCCCCACTGTCGCCGCTTCCACGGCACCACAGAGACTGGGGCTGCGGTCTCACCTGTGCTGCCTATGCCCCGACGTACGAGGCACGCTCGGCGGCGCTTTTTGCCCGAACCCGGCACGGGGCTTGCGAACGTCCGGGGATTTCTCCCACACCAAAGATCCCACCCCCCAAAACTATAGCCAGCCCTCGGCCCCCACTGCCGCCGCTTCCACGGCACCACAGAGACTGGGGCTGCGGTCTCACCTGTGCTACCTATGCCCCGACGTACGAGGCACGCTCGGCGGCGTTTTTTGCCCGAACCCGGCTCGGGGCTTGCGTACGTCCGGGGATTTCTCCCACGCCAAAGAGGCCACCCCCCAAAACTATAGGCAGCCCTGTGCCCCCACTGCCGCCGCTTCCACGGCACCACAGAGACTGGGGCTGCGGTCTCACCTGTGCTACCTATGCCCCGACGTACGAGGCACGCTCGGCGGCGTTTTTTGCCCGAACCCGGCACGGGGCTTGCGAACGTCCGGGGATTTCTCCCACGCCAAAGAGCCCAGCCCCCAAAACTATAGCCAGCCCTCGGCCCCCACTGCCGCCGCTTCCACGGCACCACAGAGACTGGGGCTGCGGTCTCACCTGTGCTGCCTATGCCCCGACGTACGAGGCACGCTCGGCGGCGTTTTTTGCCCGAACCCGGCACGGGGCTTGCGAACGTCCGGGGATTTCTCCCACGCCAAAGATCCCACCCCCCAAAACTATAGCCAGCCCTCGGCCCCCACTGCCGCCGCTTCCACGGCACCACAGAGACTGGGGCTGCGGTCTCACCTGTGCTACCTATGCCCCGACGTACGAGGCACGCTCGGCGGCGTTTTTTGCCCGAACCCGGCACGGGGCTTGCGAACGTCCGGGGATTTCTCCCACGCCAAAGAGGCCACCCCCCAAAGCTGTGGCCAGCCCTGTGCACCCACTGCCGCCGCTTCCACGGCACCACAGAGACTGGGGCTGCGGTCTCACCTGTGCTACCTATGCCCCGACGTACGAGGCACGCTCGGCGGCGTTTTTTGCCCGAACCCGGCTCGGGGCTTGCGAACGTCCGGGGATTTCTCCCACGCCAAAGAGGCCACCCCCCAAAACTATAGGCAGCCCTGTGCCCCCACTGCCGCCGCTTCCACGGCACCACAGAGACTGGGGCTGCGGTCTCACCTGTGCTGCCTATGCCCCGACGTACGAGGCACGCTCGGCGGCGTTTTTTGCCCGAACCCGGCACGGGGCTTGCGAACGTCCGGGGATTTCTCCCACGCCAAAGAGCCCACCCCCCAAAACTATAGCCAGCCCTCGGACCCCACTGCCGCCGCTTCCACGGCACCACAGAGACTGGGGCTGCGGTCTCACCTGTGCTACCTATGCCCCGACGTACGAGGCACGCTCGGCAGCGTTTTTTGCCCGAACCCGGCTCGGGGCTTGCGAACGTCCGGGGATTTCT
This sequence comes from Pelecanus crispus, assembly GCF_030463565.1. Taxonomy (NCBI): domain Eukaryota; kingdom Metazoa; phylum Chordata; class Aves; order Pelecaniformes; family Pelecanidae; genus Pelecanus; species Pelecanus crispus. Next base: position 54,255 of record NW_027461248.1, read on the forward strand.
CCCACGCCAAAGATCCCACCCCCCAAAACTATAGGCAACCCTGTGCACCCACTGCCGCCGCTTCCACGGCACCACAGAGACTGGGGCTGCGGTCGCACCTGTGCTGCCTATGCCCCGACGTACGAGGCACGCTCGGGGCGTTTTTTGCCCGAACCCGGCACGGGGCTTGCGAACGTCCGGGGATTTCTCCCACGCCAAAGAGCCCAGCCCCCAAAGCTGTGGCCAGCCCTGTGCCCCCACTGCCGCCGCTTCCACGGCACCACAGAGACTGGGGCTGCGGTCTCACCTGTGCTACCTATGCCCCGACGTACGAGGCACGCTCGGCGGCGTTTTTTGCCCGAACCCGGCACGGGGCTTGCGAACGTCCGGGGATTTCTCCCACGCCAAAGAGCCCAGCCCCCAAAACTATAGCCAGCCCTCGGCCCCCACTGCCGCTGCTTCCACGGCACCACAGAGACTGGGGCTGCGGTCTCACCTGTGCTACCTATGCCCCGACGTACGAGGCACTCTCGGCGGCGTTTTTTGCCCGAACCCGGCTCGGGGCTTGCGAACATCCGGGGATTTCTCCCACACCAAAGATCCCACCCCCCAAAACTATAGCCAGCCCTCGGCCCCCACTGCCGCCGCTTCCACGGCACCACAGAGACTGGGGCTACGGTCGCACCTGTGCTGCCTATGCCCTGACGTACGAGGCACGCTCGGCAGCGTTTTTTGCCCGAACCCGGCTCGGGGCTTGCGAACGTCCGGGGATTTCTCCCACGCCAAAGATCCCACCCCCCACAACTATAGGCAGCCCTGTGCACCCACTGCCGCCGCTTCCACGGCACCACAGAGACTGGGGCTGCGGTCTCACCTGTGCTACCTATGCCCCGACGTACGAGGCACGCTCGGCGGCGTTTTTTGCCCGAACCCGGCACGGGGCTTGCGAACGTCCGGGGATTTCTCCCACGCCAAAGAGGCCACCCCCCAAAACTATAGCCAGCCCTCGGCCCCCACTGCCGCCGCTTCCACGGCACCACAGAGACTGGGGCTGCGGTCTCACCTGTGCTACCTATGCCCCGACGTACGAGGCACGCTCGGCGGCGTTTTTTGCCCGAACCCGGCTCGGGGCTTGCGAACGTCCGGGGATTTCTCCCACGCCAAAGAGGCCACCCCCCAAAACTATAGCCAGCCCACGGCCCCCACTGCCGCCGCTTCCACGGCACCACAGAGACTGGGGCTGCGGTCTCACCTGTGCTGCCTATGCCCCGATGTACGAGGCACGCTCGGCGGCGTTTTTTGCCCGAACCCGGCACGGGGCTTGCGAACGTCCGGGGATTTCTCCCACGCCAAAGAGGCCACCCCCCAAAACTATAGCCAGCCCTCGGCCCCCACTGTCGCCGCTTCCACGGCACCACTAAGACTGGGGCTGCGGTCTCACCTGTGCTGCCTATGCCCCGACGTACGAGGCACGCTCGGCGGCGTTTTTTGCCCGAACCCGGCACGGGGCTTGCGAACGTCCGGGGATTTCTCCCACGCCAAAGATCCCACCCCCCAAAACTATAGGCAGCCCTGTGCACCCACTGCCGCCGCTTCCACGGCACCACAGAGACTGGGGCTGCGGTCTCACCTGTGCTACCTATGCCCCGACGTACGAGGCACGCTCGGCGGCGTTTTTTGCCCGAACCCGGCACGGGGCTTGCGAACGTCCGGGGATTTCTCCCACGCCAAAGAGACCACCCCCCAAAGCTGTGGCCAGCCCTGTGCCCCCACTGCCGCCGCTTCCACGGCACCACAGAGACTGGGGCTGCGGTCTCACCTGTGCTACCTATGCCCCGACGTACGAGGCACGCTCGGCGGCGTTTTTTGCCCGAACCCGGCACGGGGCTTGCGAACGTCCGGGGATTTCTCCCACGCCAAAGAGGCCACCCCCCAAAACTATAGCCAGCCCTCGGCCCCCACTGCCGCCGCTTCCACGGCACCACAGAGACTGGGGCTGCGGTCTCACCTGTGCTACCTATGCCCCGACGTACGAGGCACGCTCGGCGGCGTTTTTTGCCCGAACCCGGCTCGGGGCTTGCGAACGTCCGGGGATTTCTCCCACGCCAAAGAGCCCAGCCCCCAAAACTATAGGCAGCCCTGTGCCCCCACTGCCGCCACTTCCACAGCACCACAGAGACTGTGGCTGCGGTCTCACCTGTGCTGCCTATGCCCCGACGTACGAGGCACGCTCGGCGGCGTTTTATGCCCGAACCCGGCTCGGGGCTTGCGAACGTCCGGGGATTTCTCCCACGCCAAAGAGGCCACCCCCCAAAACTATAGCCAGCCCTTGGCCCCCACTGTCGCCGCTTCCACGGCACCACAGAGACTGGGGCTGCGGTCTCACCTGTGCTGCCTATGCCCCGACGTACGAGGCACGCTCGGCGGCGCTTTTTGCCCGAACCCGGCACGGGGCTTGCGAACGTCCGGGGATTTCTCCCACACCAAAGATCCCACCCCCCAAAACTATAGCCAGCCCTCGGCCCCCACTGCCGCCGCTTCCACGGCACCACAGAGACTGGGGCTGCGGTCTCACCTGTGCTACCTATGCCCCGACGTACGAGGCACGCTCGGCGGCGTTTTTTGCCCGAACCCGGCTCGGGGCTTGCGTACGTCCGGGGATTTCTCCCACGCCAAAGAGGCCACCCCCCAAAACTATAGGCAGCCCTGTGCCCCCACTGCCGCCGCTTCCACGGCACCACAGAGACTGGGGCTGCGGTCTCACCTGTGCTACCTATGCCCCGACGTACGAGGCACGCTCGGCGGCGTTTTTTGCCCGAACCCGGCACGGGGCTTGCGAACGTCCGGGGATTTCTCCCACGCCAAAGAGCCCACCCCCCAAAACTATAGCCAGCCCTCGGCCCCCACTGCCGCCGCTTCCACGGCACTACAGAGACTGGGGCTGCGGTCTCACCTGTGCTACCTATGCCCCGACGTAGGAGGCACGCTCGGCGGCGTTTTTTGCCCGAACCCGGCACGGGACTTGCGAACGTCCGGGGATTTCTCCCACGCCAAAGAGGCCACCCCCCAAAACTATATCCAGCCCTCGGCCCCCACTGCCGCCGCTTCCACGGCACCACAGAGACTGGGGCTGCGGTCTCACCTGTGCTACCTATGCCCCGACGTACGAGGCACGCTCGGCGGCGTTTTTTGCCCGAACCCGGCTCGGGGCTTGCGAACGTCCGGGGATTTCTCCCACGCCAAAGAGCCCACCCCCCAAAACTATAGCCAGCCCTCGGACCCCACTGCCGCCGCTTCCACGGCACCACAGAGACTGGGGCTGCGGTCTCACCTGTGCTACCTATGCCCCGACGTACGAGGCACGCTCGGCAGCGTTTTTTGACCGAACCCGGCTCGGGGCTTGCGAACGTCCGGGGATTTCTCCCACGCCAAAGATCCCACCCCCCAAAACTATAGGCAGCCCTGTGCACCCACTGCCGCCGCTTCCACGGCACCACAGAGACTGGGGCTGCGGTCGCACCTGTGCTGCCTATGCCCCGACGTACGAGGCACGCTCGGCGGCGTTTTTTGCCCGAACCCGGCACGGGGCTTGCGAACGTCCGGGGATTTCTCCCACGCCAAAGAGGCCACCCCCCAAAACTATAGCCAGCCCTGTGCCCCCACTGTCGCCGCTTCCACGGCACCACAGAGACTGGGGCTGCGGTCTCACCTGTGCTGCCTATGCCCCGACGTACGAGGCACGCTCGGCGGCGTTTTTTGCCCGAACCCGGCACGGGGCTTGCGAACGTCCGGGGATTTCTCCCACACCAAAGATCCCACCCCCCAAAACTATAGGCAGCCCTCGGCCCCCACTGCCGCCGCTTCCACGGCACCACAGAGACTGGGGCTGCGGTCTCACCTGTGCTACCTATGCCCCGACGTACGAGGCACGCTCGGCGGCGTTTTTTGCCCGAACCCGGCTCGGGGCTTGCGTACGTCCGGGGATTTCTCCCACGCCAAAGAGGCCCCCCCCCAAAACTATAGGCAGCCCTGTGCCCCCACTGCCGCCGCTTCCACGGCACCACAGAGACTGGGGCTGCGGTCTCACCTGTGCTACCTATGCCCCGACGTACGAGGCACGCTCGGCGGCGTTTTTTGCCCGAACCCGGCTCGGGGCTTGCGAACGTCCGGGGATTTCTCCCACGCCAAAGATCCCACCCCCCAAAACTATAGCCAGCCCTCGGCCCCCACTGCCGCCGCTTCCACGGCACCACAGAGACTGGGGCTGCGGTCTCACCTGTGCTGCCTATGCCCCGATGTACGAGGCACGCTCGGCGGCGTTTTTTGCCCGAACCCGGCACGGGGCTTGCGAACGTCCGGGGATTTCTCCCACGCCAAAGAGGCCACCCCCCAAAACTATAGGCAGCCCTGTGCCCCCACTGCCGCCGCTTCCACGGCACCACAGAGACTGGGGCTGCGGTCTCACCTGTGCTACCTATGCCCCGACGTACGAGGCACGCTCGGCGGCGTTTTTTGCCCGAACCCGGCACGGGGCTTGCGAACGTCCGGGGATTTCTCCCACGCCAAAGATCCCACCCCCCAAAGCTGTGGCCAGCCCTGTGCACCCACTGCCGCCGCTTCCACGGCACCACAGAGACTGGGGCTGCGGTCTCACCTGTGCTACCTATGCCCCGACGTACGAGGCACGCTCGGCGGCGTTTTTTGCCCGAACCCGGCTCGGGGCTTGCGAACGTCCGGGGATTTCTCCCACGCCAAAGAGGCCACCCCCCAAAACTATAGCCAGCCCACGGCCCCCACTGCCGCCGCTTCCACGGCACCACAGAGACTGGGGCTGCGGTCTCACCTGTGCTACCTATGCCCCGACGTACGAGGCACGCTCGGCAGCGTTTTTTGCCCGAACCCGGCTCGGGGCTTGCGAACGTCCGGGGATTTCTCCCACGCCAAAGATCCCACCCCCCAAAACTATAGGCAACCCTGTGCACCCACTGCCGCCGCTTCCACGGCACCACAGAGACTGGGGCTGCGGTCGCACCTGTGCTGCCTATGCCCCGACGTACGAGGCACGCTCGGGGCGTTTTTTGCCCGAACCCGGCACGGGGCTTGCGAACGTCCGGGGATTTCTCCCACGCCAAAGAGCCCAGCCCCCAAAGCTGTGGCCAGCCCTGTGCCCCCACTGCCGCCGCTTCCACGGCACCACAGAGACTGGGGCTGCGGTCTCACCTGTGCTACCTATGCCCCGACGTACGAGGCACGCTCGGCGGCGTTTTTTGCCCGAACCCGGCACGGGGCTTGCGAACGTCCGGGGATTTCTCCCACACCAAAGATCCCAGCCCCCAAAACTATAGCCAGCCCTCGGCCCCCACTGCCGCTGCTTCCACGGCACCACAGAGACTGGGGCTGCGGTCTCACCTGTGCTACCTATGCCCCGACGTACGAGGCACTCCCGGCGGCGTTTTTTGCCCGAACCCGGCTCGGGGCTTGCGAACATCCGGGGATTTCTCCCACACCAAAGATCCCACCCCCCAAAACTATAGCCAGCCCTCGGCCCCCACTGCCGCCGCTTCCACGGCACCACAGAGACTGGGGCTACGGTCGCACCTGTGCTGCCTATGCCCTGACGTACGAGGCACGCTCGGCAGCGTTTTTTGCCCGAACCCGGCTCGGGGCTTGCGAACGTCCGGGGATTTCTCCCACGCCAAAGATCCCACCCCCCACAACTATAGGCAGCCCTGTGCACCCACTGCCGCCGCTTCCACGGCACCACAGAGACTGGGGCTGCGGTCTCACCTGTGCTACCTATGCCCCGACGTACGAGGCACGCTCGGCGGCGTTTTTTGCCCGAACCCGGCTCGGGGCTTGCGAACGTCCGGGGATTTCTCCCAGGCCAAAGACGCCACCCCCCAAAACTATAGCCAGCCCTCGGCCCCCACTGCCGCCGCTTCCACGGCACCACAGAGACTGTCTTGCGGTCTCACCTGTGCTGCCTATGCCCCGACGTACGAGGCACGCTCGGCAGCGTTTTTTGCCCGAACCCGGCTCGGGGCTTGCGAACGTCCGGGGATTTCTCCCACGACAAAGATCCCACCCCCCAAAACTATAGGCAGCCCTGTGCACCCACTGCCGCCGCTTCCACGGCACCACAGAGACTGGGGCTGCGGTCGCATCTGTGCTACCTATGCCCCGACGTACGAGGCACGCTCGGCGGCGTTTTTTGCCCGAACCCGGCACGGGGCTTGCGAACGTCCGGGGATTTCTCCCACACCAAAGATCCCACCCCCCAAAACTATAGGCAGCCCTGTGCACCCACTGCCGCCGCTTCCACGGCACCACAGAGACTGGGGCTGCGGTCTCACCTGTGCTGCCTATGCCCCGATGTACGAGGCACGCTCGGCGGCGTTTTTTGCCCGAACCCGGCACGGGGCTTGCGAACGTCCGGGGATTTCTCCCACGCCAAAGAGGCCACCCCCCAAAACTATAGCCAGCCCTCGGCCCCCACTGCCGCCGCTTCCACGGCACCACAGAGACTGGGGCTGCGGTCTCACCTGTGCTACCTATGCCCCGACGTACGAGGCACGCTCGGCGGCGTTTTTTGCCCGAACCCGGCACGGGGCTTGCGAACGTCCGGGGATTTCTCCCACGCCAAAGAGCCCAGCCCCCAAAACTATATCCAGCCCTGTGCCCCCACTGCCGCCACTTCCACAGCACCACAGAGACTGTGGCTGCGGTCTCACCTGTGCTGCCTATGCCCCGACGTACGAGGCACGCTCGGCGGCGTTTTTTGCCCGAACCCGGCTCGGGGCTTGCGAACGTCTGGGGATTTCTCCCACGCCAAAGAGGCCACCCCCCAAAACTATAGCCAGCCCTTGGCCCCCACTGTCGCCGCTTCCACAGCACCACAGAGACTGGGGCTGCGGTCTCACCTGTGCTGCCTATGCCCCAACGTACGAGGCACGCTCGGCGGCGTTTTTTGCCCGAACCCGGCACGGGGCTTGCGAACGTCCGGGGATTTCTCCCACAGCAAAGATCCCACCCCCCAAAACTATAGCCAGCCCTCGGCCCCCACTGCCGCCGCTTCCACGGCACCACAGAGACTGGGGCTGCGGTCTCACCTGTGCTACCTATGCCCCGACGTACGAGGCACGCTCGGCGGCGTTTTTTGCCCGAACCCGGCACGGGGCTTGCGAACGTCCGGGGATTTCTCCCACGCCAAAGAGGCCACCCCCCAAAACTATAGGCAGCCCTGTGCACCCACTGCCGCCGCTTCCACGGCACCACAGAGACTGGGGCTGCGGTCTCACCTGTGCTACCTATGCCCCGACGTACGAGGCACGCTCGGCGGCGTTTTTTGCCCGAACCCGGCACGGGGCTTGCGAACGTCCGGGGATTTCTCCCACACCAAAGATCCCAGCCCCCAAAACTATAGCCAGCCCTCGGCCCCCACTGCCGCTGCTTCCACGGCACCACAGAGACTGGGGCTGCGGTCTCACCTGTGCTACCTATGCCCCGACGTACGAGGCACTCCCGGCGGCGTTTTTTGCCCGAACCCGGCTCGGGGCTTGCGAACATCCGGGGATTTCTCCCACACCAAAGATCCCACCCCCCAAAACTATAGCCAGCCCTCGGCCCCCACTGCCGCCGCTTCCACGGCACCACAGAGACTGGGGCTACGGTCGCACCTGTGCTGCCTATGCCCTGACGTACGAGGCACGCTCGGCAGCGTTTTTTGCCCGAACCCGGCTCGGGGCTTGCGAACGTCCGGGGATTTCTCCCACGCCAAAGATCCCACCCCCCACAACTATAGGCAGCCCTGTGCACCCACTGCCGCCGCTTCCACGGCACCACAGAGACTGGGGCTGCGGTCTCACCTGTGCTACCTATGCCCCGACGTACGAGGCACGCTCGGCGGCGTTTTTTGCCCGAACCCGGCTCGGGGCTTGCGAACGTCCGGGGATTTCTCCCAGGCCAAAGACGCCACCCCCCAAAACTATAGCCAGCCCTCGGCCCCCACTGCCGCCGCTTCCACGGCACCACAGAGACTGTCTTGCGGTCTCACCTGTGCTGCCTATGCCCCGACGTACGAGGCACGCTCGGCAGCGTTTTTTGCCCGAACCCGGCTCGGGGCTTGCGAACGTCCGGGGATTTCTCCCACGACAAAGATCCCACCCCCCAAAACTATAGGCAGCCCTGTGCACCCACTGCCGCCGCTTCCACGGCACCACAGAGACTGGGGCTGCGGTCGCATCTGTGCTACCTATGCCCCGACGTACGAGGCACGCTCGGCGGCGTTTTTTGCCCGAACCCGGCACGGGGCTTGCGAACGTCCGGGGATTTCTCCCACACCAAAGATCCCACCCCCCAAAACTATAGGCAGCCCTGTGCACCCACTGCCGCCGCTTCCACGGCACCACAGAGACTGGGGCTGCGGTCTCACCTGTGCTGCCTATGCCCCGATGTACGAGGCACGCTCGGCGGCGTTTTTTGCCCGAACCCGGCACGGGGCTTGCGAACGTCCGGGGATTTCTCCCACGCCAAAGAGGCCACCCCCCAAAACTATAGCCAGCCCTCGGCCCCCACTGCCGCCGCTTCCACGGCACCACAGAGACTGGGGCTGCGGTCTCACCTGTGCTACCTATGCCCCGACGTACGAGGCACGCTCGGCGGCGTTTTTTTGCCCGAACCCGGCACGGGGCTTGCGAACGTCCGGGGATTTCTCCCACGCCAAAGAGCCCAGCCCCCAAAACTATATCCAGCCCTGTGCCCCCACTGCCGCCACTTCCACAGCACCACAGAGACTGTGGCTGCGGTCTCACCTGTGCTGCCTATGCCCCGACGTACGAGGCACGCTCGGCGGCGTTTTTTGCCCGAACCCGGCTCGGGGCTTGCGAACGTCTGGGGATTTCTCCCACGCCAAAGAGGCCACCCCCCAAAACTATAGCCAGCCCTTGGCCCCCACTGTCGCCGCTTCCACAGCACCACAGAGACTGGGGCTGCGGTCTCACCTGTGCTGCCTATGCCCCAACGTACGAGGCACGCTCGGCGGCGTTTTTTGCCCGAACCCGGCACGGGGCTTGCGAACGTCCGGGGATTTCTCCCACAGCAAAGATCCCACCCCCCAAAACTATAGCCAGCCCTCGGCCCCCACTGCCGCCGCTTCCACGGCACCACAGAGACTGGGGCTGCGGTCTCACCTGTGCTACCTATGCCCCGACGTACGAGGCACGCTCGGCGGCGTTTTTTGCCCGAACCCGGCACGGGGCTTGCGAACGTCCGGGGATTTCTCCCACGCCAAAGAGGCCACCCCCCAAAACTATAGGCAGCCCTGTGCACCCACTGCCGCCGCTTCCACGGCACCACAGAGACTGGGGCTGCGGTCTCACCTGTGCTACCTATGCCCCGACGTACGAGGCACGCTCGGCGGCGTTTTTTGCCCGAACCCGGCACGGGGCTTGCGAACGTCCGGGGATTTCTCCCACGCCAAAGAGGCCACCCCCCAAAACTATAGCCAGCCCTCGGCCGCCACTGCCGCCGCTTCCACGGCACCACAGAGACTGGGGCTGCGGTCTCACCTGTGCTGCCTATGCCCCGACGTACGAGGCACGCTCGGCGGCGTTTTTTGCCCGAACCCGGCTCGGGGCTTGCGAACGTCCGGGGATTTCTCCCACGCCAAAGAGGCCACCCCCCAAAACTATAGGCAGCCCTGTGCCCCCACTGCCGCCGCTTCCACGGCACCACAGAGACTGGGGCTGCGGTCTCACCTGTGCTACCTATGCCCCGACGTACGAGGCACGCTCGGCGGCGTTTTTTGCCCGAACCCGGCTCGGGGCTTGCGAACGTCCGGGGATTTCTCCCACGCCAAAGATCCCACCCCCCAAAACTATAGGCAGCCCTGTGCACCCACTGCCGCCGCTTCCACGGCACCACAGAGACTGGGGCTGCGGTCGCACCTGTGCTGCCTATGCCCCGACGTACGAGGCACGCTCGGCGGCGTTTTTTGCCCGAACCCGGCTCGGGGCTTGCGAACGTCCGGGGATTTCTCCCACGCCAAAGAGGCCACCCCCCAAAACTATAGCCAGCCCTTGCCCCCCACTGTCGCCGCTTCCACGGCACCACAGAGACTGGGGCTGCAGTCTCACCTGTGCTGCCTATGCCCCGACGTACGAGGCACGCTCGGCGGCGTTTTTTGCCCGAACCCGGCACGGGGCTTGCGAACGTCCGGGGATTTCTCCCACACCAAAGATCCCACCCCCCAAAACTATAGCCAGCCCTCGGCCCCCACTGCCGCCGCTTCCACGGCACCACAGAGACTGGGGCTGCGGTCTCACCTGTGCTACCTATGCCCCGACGTACGAGGCACGCTCGGCGGCGTTTTTTGCCCGAACCCGGCTCGGGGCTTGCGTACGTCCGGGGATTTCTCCCACGCCAAAGAGGCCACCCCCCAAAACTATAGCCAGCCCTGTGCCCCCACTGCCGCCGCTTCCACGGCACCACAGAGACTGGGGCTGCGGTCTCACCTGTGCTACCTATGCCCCGACGTACGAGGCACGCTCGGCGGCGTTTTTTGCCCGAACCCGGCACGGGGCTTGCGAACGTCCGGGGATTTCTCCCACGCCAAAGATCCCACCCCCCAAAACTATAGCCAGCCCTCGGCCCCCACTGCCGCCGCTTCCACGGCACCACAGAGACTGGGGCTGCGGTCTCACCTGTGCTGCCTATGCCCCGATGTACGAGGCACGCTCGGCGGCGTTTTTTGCCCGAACCCGGCACGGGGCTTGCGAACGTCCGAGGATTTCTCCCACGCCAAAGAGGCCACCCCCCAAAACTATAGGCAGCCCTGTGCCCCCACTGCCGCCGCTTCCACGGCACCACAGAGACTGGGGCTGCGGTCTCACCTGTGCTACCTATGCCCTGACGTACGAGGCACGCTCGGCGGCGTTTTTTGCCCGAACCCGGCACGGGGCTTGCGAACGTCCGGGGATTTCTCCCACGCCAAAGAGGCCACCACCCAAAACTGTGGCCAGCCCTCGGCCCCCACTGCCGCCGCTTCCACGGCACCACAGAGACTGGGGCTGCGGTCTCACCTGTGCTACCTATGCCCCGACGTACGAGGCACGCTCGGCGGCGTTTTTTGCCCGAACCCGGCTCGGGGCTTGCGAACGTCCGGGGATTTCTCCCACGCCAAAGAGGCCACCCCCCAAAACTATAGCCAGCCCTCGGCCCTCACTGTCGCCGCTTCCACGGCACCACTAAGACTGGGGCTGCGGTCTCACCTGTGCTACCTATGCCCCGACGTACGAGGCACGCTCGGCAGCGTTTTTTGCCCGAACCCGGCTCGGGGCTTGCGAACGTCCGGGGATTTCTCCCACGCCAAAGATCCCACCCCCCAAAACTATAGGCAACCCTGTGCACCCACTGCCGCCGCTTCCACGGCACCACAGAGACTGGGGCTGCGGTCGCACCTGTGCTGCCTATGCCCCGACGTACGAGGCACGCTCGGGGCGTTTTTTGCCCGAACCCGGCACGGGGCTTGCGAACGTCCGGGGATTTCTCCCACGCCAAAGAGGCCACCCCCCAAAGCTGTGGCCAGCCCTGTGCCCCCACTGCCGCCGCTTCCACGGCACCACAGAGACTGGGGCTGCGGTCTCACCTGTGCTACCTATGCCCCGACGTACGAGGCACGCTCGGCGGCGTTTTTTGCCCGAACCCGGCACGGGGCTTGCGAACGTCCGGGGATTTCTCCCACGCCAAAGAGCCCAGCCCCCAAAACTATAGCCAGCCCTCGGCCCCCACTGCCGCTGCTTCCACGGCACCACAGAGACTGGGGCTGCGGTCTCACCTGTGCTACCTATGCCCCGACGTACGAGGCACGCTCGGCGGCGTTTTTTGCCCGAACCCGGCTCGGGGCTTGCGAACATCCGGGGATTTCTCCCACACCAAAGATCCCACCCCCCAAAACTATAGCCAGCCCTCGGCCCCCACTGCCGCCGCTTCCACGGCACCACAGAGACTGTCTTGCGGTCTCACCTGTGCTGCCTATGCCCCGACGTACGAGGCACGCTCGGCGGCGTTTTTTGCCCGAACCCGGCTCGGGGCTTGCGAACGTCCGGGGATTTCTCCCACACCAAAGATCCCACCCCCCAAAACTATAGCCAGCCCTCGGCCCCCACTGCCGCCGCTTCCACGGCACCACAGAGACTGGGGCTGCGGTCTCACCTGTGCTACCTATGCCCCGACGTACGAGGCACGCTCGGCAGCGTTTTTTGCCCGAACCCGGCACGGGGCTTGCGAACGTCCGGGGATTTCTCCCACGACAAAGATCCCAGCCCCCAAAACTATAGGCAGCCCTGTGCACCCACTGCCGCCACTTCCACGGCACCACAGAGACTGGGGCTGCGGTCGCACCTGTGCTACCTATGCCCCGACGTACGAGGCACGCTCGGCGGCGTTTTTTGCCCGAACCCGGCACGGGGCTTGCGAACGTCCGGGGATTTCTCCCACACCAAAGATCCCACCCCCCAAAACTATAGGCAGCCCTGTGCACCCACTGCCGCCGCTTCCACGGCACCACAGAGACTGGGGCTGCGGTCTCACCTGTGCTGCCTATGCCCCGATGTACGAGGCACGCTCGGCGGCGTTTTTTGCCCGAACCCGGCACGGGGCTTGCGAACGTCCGGGGATTTCTCCCACGCCAAAGATCCCACCCCCCAAAACTATAGGCAGCCCTGTGCACCCACTGCCGCCGCTTCCACGGCACCACAGAGACTGGGGCTGCGGTCTCACCTGTGCTGCCTATGCCCCGATGTACGAGGCACGCTCGGCGGCGTTTTTTGCCCGAACCCGGCACGGGGCTTGCGAACGTCCGGGGATTTCTCCCACGCCAAAGAGGCCACCCCCCAAAACTATAGCCAGCCCTCGGCCCCCACTGCCGCCGCTTCCACGGCACCACAGAGACTGGGGCTGCGGTCTCACCTGTGCTACCTATGCCCCGACGTACGAGGCACGCTCGGCGGCGTTTTTTGCCCGAACCCGGCACGGGGCTTGCGAACGTCCGGGGATTTCTCCCACGCCAAAGAGGCCACCCCCCAAAGCTGTGGCCAGCCCTGTGCCCCCACTGCCGCCGCTTCCACGGCACCACAGAGACTGGGGCTGCGGTCTCACCTGTGCTACCTATGCCCCGACGTACGAGGCACGCTCGGCGGCGTTTTTTGCCCGAACCCGGCTCGGGGCTTGCGAACGTCCGGGGATTTCTCCCACACCAAAGAGGCCACCCCCCAAAACTATAGGCAGCCCTCGGCCCCCACTGCCGCCGCTTCCACGGCACCACAGAGACTGGGGCTGCGGTCTCACCTGTGCTACCTATGCCCCGACGTACGAGGCACGCTCGGCGGCGATTTTTGCCCGAACCCGGCACGGGGCTTGCGAACGTCCGGGGATTTCTCCCACGCCAAAGAGGCCACCCCCCAAAGCTGTGGCCAGCCCTCGGCCCCCACTGCCGCCGCTTCCACGGCACCACAGAGACTGGGGCTGCGGTCTCACCTGTGCTGCCTATGCCCCGACGTACGAGGCACGCTCGGCGGCGTTTTTTGCCCGAACGCGGCACGGGGCTTGCGAACGTCCGGGGATTTCTCCCACACCAAAGAGGCCACCCCCCAAAACTATAGGCAGCCCTCGGCCCCCACTGCCGCCGCTTCCACGGCACCACAGAGACTGGGGCTGCGGTCTCACCTGTGCTACCTATGCCCCGACGTACGAGGCACGCTCGGCGGCGTTTTTTGCCCGAACCCGGCTCGGGGCTTGCGAACGTCCGGGAATTTCTCCCACGCCAAAGAGGCCACCCCCCAAAACTATAGCCAGCCCTGTGCCCCCACTGCCGCCGCTTCCACGGCACCACAGAGACTGGGGCTGCGGTCGCACCTGTGCTGCCTATGCCCCGACGTACGAGGCACGCTCGGCGGCGTTTTTTGCCCGAACCCGGCTCGGGGCTTGCGAACGTCCGGGGATTTCTCCCACGCCAAAGAGGCCACCCCCCAAAACTATAGGCAGCCCTGTGCCCCCACTGTCGCCGCTTCCACGGCACCACAGAGACTGTGGCTGCGGTCTCACCTGTGCTGCCTATGCCCCGACGTACGAGGCACGCTCGGTGGCGTTTTTTGCCCGAACCCGGCACGGGGCTTGCGAACGTCCGGGGATTTCTCCCACACCAAAGATCCCACCCCCCAAAACTATAGCCAGCCCTCGGCCCCCACTGCCGCCGCTTCCACGGCACCACAGAGACTGGGGCTGCGGTCTCACCTGTGCTACCTATGCCCCGACGTACGAGGCACGCTCGGCGGCGTTTTTTGCCCGAACCCGGCACGGGGCTTGCGAACGTCCGGGGATTTCTCCCACGCCAAAGAGGCCACCCCCCAAAACTATAGGCAGCCCTGTAGCCCCCACTGCCGCCGCTTCCACGGCACCACAGAGACTGGGGCTGCGGTCGCACCTGTGCTACCTATGCCCCGACGTACGAGGCACGCTCGGCGGCGTTTTTTGCCCGAACCCGGCACGGGGCTTGCGAACGTCCGGGGATTTCTCCCACGCCAAAGAGCCCAGCCCCCAAAGCTGTGGCCAGCCCTCGGCCCCCACTGCCGCCGCTTCCACGGCACTACAGAGACTGGGGCTGCGGTCTCACCTGTGCTACCTATGCCCCGACGCACGAGGCACGCTCGGCGGCGTTTTTTTGCCCGAACCCGGCACGGGGCTTGCGAACGTCCGGGGATTTCTCCCACGCCAAAGAGCCCACCCCCCAAAACTATAGCCAGCCCTCGGCCCCCACTGTCGCCGCTTCCACGGCACCACAGAGACTGGGGCTGCGGTCTCACCTGTGCTACCTATGCCCCGACGTACGAGGCACGCTCGGCGGCGTTTTTTGCCCGAACCCGGCTCGGGGCTTGCGAACGTCCGGGGATTTCTCCCACGCCAAAGATACCACCCCCCAAAACTATAGGCAGCCCTGTGCACCCACTGCCGCCGCTTCCACAGCACCACAGAGACTGGGGCTGCGGTCGCACCTGTGCTGCCTATGCCCCGACGTACGAGGCACGCTCGGGGCGTTTTTTGCCCGAACCCGGCACGGGGCTTGCGAACGTCCGGGGATTTCTCCCACGCCAAAGAGGCCACCCCCCAAAGCTGTGGCCAGCCCTGTGCACCCACTGCCGCCGCTTCCACGGCACCACAGAGACTGGGGCTGCGGTCTCACCTGTGCTACCTATGCCCCGACGTACGAGGCACGCTCGGCGGCGTTTTTTGCCCGAACCCGGCACGGGGCTTGCGAACGTCCGGGGATTTCTCCCACGCCAAAGAGCCCAGCCCCCAAAACTATATCCAGCCCTCGGCCCCCACTGCCGCCGCTTCCACGGCACCACAGAGACTGGGGCTGCGGTCTCACCTGTGCTGCCTATGCCCCGACGTACGAGGCACGCTCGGCGGCGTTTTTTGCCCGAACCCGGCACGGGGCTTGCGAACGTCCGGGGATTTCTCCCACACCAAAGATCCCACCCCCCAAAACTATAGCCAGCCCTCGGCCCCCACTGCCGCCGCTTCCACGGCACCACAGAGACTGGGGCTGCGGTCTCACCTGTGCTACCTATGCCCCGACGTACGAGGCACGCTCGGCAGCGTTTTTTGCCCGAACCCGGCTCGGGGCTTGCGAACGTCCGGGGATTTCTCCCACGCCAAAGAGGCCAGCCCCCAAAACTATATCCAGCCCTGTGCACCCACTGCCACCGCTTCCACGGCACCACAGAGACTGGGGCTGCGGTCTCACCTGTGCTACCTATGCCCCGACGTACGAGGCACGCTCGGCAGCGTTTTTTGCCCGAACCCGGCTCGGGGCTTGCGAACGTCCGGGGATTTCTCCCACGCCAAAGAGGCCACCCCCCAAAACTATAGCCAGCCCTGTGCCCCCACTGCCGCCGCTTCCACGGCACCACAGAGACTGGGGCTGCGGTCGCACCTGTGCTACCTATGCCCCCACGTACGACGCACGCTCGGCGGCGTTTTTTGCCCGAACCCGGCTCGGGGCTTGCGAACGTCCGGGGATTTCTCCCACGCCAAAGAGGCCACCCCCCAAAGCTGTGGCCAGCCCTGTGCCCCCACTGCCGCCGCTTCCACGGCACCACAGAGACTGGGGCTGCGGTCTCACCTGTGCTACCTATGCCCCGACGTACGAGGCACGCTCGGCGGCGTTTTTTGCCCGAACCCGGCACGGGGCTTGCGAACGTCCGGGGATTTCTCCCACACCAAAGATCCCACCCCCCAAAACTATAGCCAGCCCTCGGCCCCCACTGCCGCCGCTTCCACGGCACCACAGAGACTGGGGCTGCGGTCTCACCTGTGCTACCTATGCCCCGACGTACGAGGCACGCTCGGCGGCGTTTTTTGCCCGAACCCGGCTCGGGGCTTGCGTACGTCCGGGGATTTCTCCCACGCCAAAGAGGCCACCCCCCAAAACTATAGCCAGCCCTGTAGCCCCCACTGCCGCCGCTTCCACGGCACCACAGAGACTGGGGCTGCGGTCGCACCTGTGCTACCTATGCCCCGACGTACGAGGCACGCTCTGCGGCGTTTTTTGCCCGAACCCGGCTCGGGGCTTGCGTACGTCCGGGGATTTCTCCCACGCCAAAGAGGCCCCCCCCCAAAACTATAGGCAGCCCTGTGCCCCCACTGCCGCCGCTTCCACGGCACCACAGAGACTGGGGCTGCGGTCTCACCTGTGCTACCTATGCCCCGACGTACGAGGCACGCTCGGCGGCGTTTTTTGCCCGAACCCGGCACGGGGCTTGCGAACGTCCGGGGATTTCTCCCACGCCAAAGATCCCACCCCCCAAAACTATAGCCAGCCCTCGGCCCCCACTGCCGCCGCTTCCACGGCACCACAGAGACTGGGGCTGCGGTCTCACCTGTGCTGCCTATGCCCCGATGTACGAGGCACGCTCGGCGGCGTTTTTTGCCCGAACCCGGCACGGGGCTTGCGAACGTCCGGGGATTTCTCCCACGCCAAAGAGGCCACCCCCCAAAACTATAGGCAGCCCTGTGCCCCCACTGCCGCCGCTTCCACGGCACCACAGAGACTGGGGCTGCGGTCTCACCTGTGCTACCTATGCCCCGACGTACGAGGCACGCTCGGCGGCGTTTTTTGCCCGAACCCGGCACGGGGCTTGCGAACGTCCGGGGATTTCTCCCACGCCAAAGAGGCCACCCCCCACAACTATAGGCAGCCCTGTGCACCCACTGCCGCCGCTTCCACGGCACCACAGAGACTGGGGCTGCGGTCTCACCTGTGCTACCTATGCCCCGACGTACGAGGCACGCTCGGCGGCGTTTTTTGCCCGAACCCGGCTCGGGGCTTGCGAACGTCCGGGGATTTCTCCCACGCCAAAGACGCCACCCCCCAAAACTATAGCCAGCCCTCGGCCCCCACTGCCGCCGCTTCCACGGCACCACAGAGACTGTCTTGCGGTCTCACCTGTGCTGCCTATGCCCCGACGTACGACGCACGCTCGGCGGCGTTTTTTGCCCGAACCCGGCTCGGGGCTTGCGAACGTCCGGGGATTTCTCCCACACCAAAGATCCCACCCCCCAAAACTATAGCCAGCCCTCGGCCCCCACTGCCGCCGCTTCCACGGCACCACAGAGACTGGGGCTGCGGTCTCACCTGTGCTACCTATGCCCCGACGTACGAGGCACGCTCGGCAGCGTTTTTTGCCCGAACCCGGCTCGGGGCTTGCGAACGTCCGGGGATTTCTCCCACGACAAAGATCCCACCCCCCAAAACTATAGGCAGCCCTGTGCACCCACTGCCGCCGCTTCCACGGCACCACAGAGACTGGGGCTGCGGTCGCATCTGTGCTACCTATGCCCCGACGTACGAGGCACGTTCGGCGGCGCTTTTTGCCCGAACCCGGCACGGGGCTTGCGAACGTCCGGGGATTTCTCCCACACCAAAGATCCCACCCCCCAAAACTATAGGCAGCCCTGTGCACCCACTGCCGCCGCTTCCACGGCACCACAGAGACTGGGGCTGCGGTCTCACCTGTGCTGCCTATGCCCCGATGTACGAGGCACGCTCGGCGGCGTTTTTTGCCCGAACCCGGCACGGGGCTTGCGAACGTCCGGGGATTTCTCCCACGCCAAAGATCCCACCCCCCAAAACTATAGGCAGCCCTGTGCACCCACTGCCGCCGCTTCCACGGCACCACAGAGACTGGGGCTGCGGTCTCACCTGTGCTACCTATGCCCCGACGTACGAGGCACGCTCGGCGGCGTTTTTTGCCCGAACCCGGCACGGGGCTTGCGAACGTCCGGGGATTTCTCCCACGCCAAAGAGGCCACCCCCCAAAACTATAGCCAGCCCTCGGCCCCCACTGCCGCCGCTTCCACGGCACCACAGAGACTGGGGCTGCGGTCTCACCTGTGCTACCTATGCCCCGATGTACGAGGCACGCTCGGCGGCGTTTTTTGCCCGAACCCGGCTCGGGGCTTGCGAACGTCCGGGGATTTCTCCCACACCAAAGATCCCACCCCCCAAAACTATAGGCAGCCCTGTGCACCCACTGCCGCCGCTTCCACGGCACCACAGAGACTGGGGCTGCGGTCGCATCTGTGCTACCTATGCCCCGACGTACGAGGCACGCTCGGCGGCGCTTTTTGCCCGAACCCGGCACGGGGCTTGCGAACGTCCGGGGATTTCTCCCACGCCAAAGAGGCCACCCCCCAAAACTATAGCCAGCCCTCGGCCCCCACTGCCGCCGCTTCCACGGCACCACAGAGACTGGGGCTGCGGTCGCACCTGTGCTACCTATGCCCCGACGTACGAGGCACGCTCGGCGGCGTTTTTTGCCCGAACCCGGCACGGGGCTTGCGAACGTCCGGGGATTTCTCCCACGCCAAAGAGCCCAGCCCCCAAAACTATAGGCAGCCCTGTGCCCCCACTGCCGCCACTTCCACAGCACCACAGAGACTGTGGCTGCGGTCTCACCTGTGCTGCCTATGCCCCGACGTACGAGGCACGCTCGGCGGCGTTTTTTGCCCGAACCCGGCTCGGGGCTTGCGAACGTCTGGGGATTTCTCCCACGCCAAAGAGGCCACCCCCCAAAACTATAGCCAGCCCTTGGCCCCCACTGTCGCCGCTTCCACAGCACCACAGAGACTGGGGCTGCGGTCTCACCTGTGCTGCCTATGCCCCAACGTACGAGGCACGCTCGGCGGCGTTTTTTGCCCGAACCCGGCACGGGGCTTGCGAACGTCCGGGGATTTCTCCCACACCAAAGATCCCACCCCCCAAAACTATAGCCAGCCCTGTGCCCCCACTGCCGCCGCTTCCACGGCACCACAGAGACTGGGGCTGCGGTCTCACCTGTGCTACCTATGCCCCGACGTACGAGGCACGCTCGGCGGCGTTTTTTGCCCGAACCCGGCACGGGGCTTGCGAACGTCCGGGGATTTCTCCCACGCCAAAGAGCCCAGCCCCCAAAACTATAGCCAGCCCTCGGCCCCCACTGCCGCCGCTTCCACGGCACTACAGAGACTGGGGCTGCGGTCTCACCTGTGCTACCTATGCCCCGACGTACGAGGCACGCTCGGCGGCGTTTTTTGCCCGAACCCGGCACGGGGCTTGCGAACGTCCGGGGATTTCTCCCACGCCAAAGAGCCCACCCCCCAAAGCTGTGGCCAGCCCTGTGCCCCCACTGTCGCCGCTTCCACGGCACCACAGAGACTGGGGCTGCGGTCTCACCTGTGCTACCTATGCCCCGACGTACGAGGCACGCTCGGCGGCGTTTTTTGCCCGAACCCGGCACGGGGCTTGCGAACGTCCGGGGATTTCTCCCACGCCAAAGAGGCCACCCCCCAAAACTATAGCCAGCCCTCGGCCCCCACTGCCGCTGCTTCCACGGCACCACAGAGACTGGGGCTGCGGTCTCACCTGTGCTGCCTATGCCCCGACGTACGAGGCACGCTCGGCGGCGTTTATTGCCCGAACCCGGCTCGGGGCTTGCGAACGTCCGGGGATTTCTCCCACGCCAAAGAGGCCACCCCCCAAAACTATAGGCAGCCCTGTGCCCCCACTGTCGCCGCTTCCACGGCACCACAGAGACTGGGGCTGCGGTCTCACCTGTGCTACCTATGCCCCGACGTACGAGGCACGCTCGGCGGCGTTTTTTGCCCGAACCCGGCTCGGGGCTTGCGAACGTCCGGGGATTTCTCCCACGCCAAAGATCCCACCCCCCAAAACTATAGGCAGCCCTGTGCACCCACTGCCGCCGCTTCCACGGCACCACAGAGACTGGGGCTGCGGTCGCACCTGTGCTGCCTATGCCCCGACGTACGAGGCACGCTCGGCGGCGTTTTTTGCCCGAACCCGGCTCGGGGCTTGCGAACGTCCGGGGATTTCTCCCACGCCAAAGAGGCCACCCCCCAAAACTATAGCCAGCCCTTGCCCCCCACTGTCGCCGCTTCCACGGCACCACAGAGACTGGGGCTGCGGTCTCACCTGTGCTGCCTATGCCCCGACGTACGAGGCACGCTCGGCGGCGTTTTTTGCCCGAACCCGGCACGGGGCTTGCGAACGTCTGGGGATTTCTCCCACACCAAAGATCCCACCCCCCAAAACTATAGCCAGCCCTCGGCCCCCACTGCCGCCGCTTCCACGGCACCACAGAGACTGGGGCTGCGGTCTCACCTGTGCTACCTATGCCCCGACGTACGAGGCACGCTCGGCGGCGTTTTTTGCCCGAACCCGGCTCGGGGCTTGCGTACGTCCGGGGATTTCTCCCACGCCAAAGAGGCCACCCCCCAAAACTATAGCCAGCCCTGTGCACCCACTGCCGCCGCTTCCACGGCACCACAGAGACTGGGGCTGCGGTCTCACCTGTGCTACCTATGCCCCGACGTACGAGGCACGCTCGGCGGCGTTTTTTGCCCGAACCCGGCACGGGGCTTGCGAACGTCCGGGGATTTCTCCCACGCCAAAGATCCCACCCCCCAAAACTATAGCCAGCCCTCGGCCCCCACTGCCGCCGCTTCCACGGCACCACAGAGACTGGGGCTGCGGTCTCACCTGTGCTGCCTATGCCCCGATGTACGAGGCACGCTCGGCGGCGTTTTTTGCCCGAACCCGGCACGGGGCTTGCGAACGTCCGAGGATTTCTCCCACGCCAAAGAGGCCACCCCCCAAAACTATAGGCAGCCCTGTGCCCCCACTGCCGCCGCTTCCACGGCACCACAGAGACTGGGGCTGCGGTCTCACCTGTGCTACCTATGCCCCGACGTACGAGGCACGCTCGGCGGCGTTTTTTGCCCGAACCCGGCACGGGGCTTGCGAACGTCCGGGGATTTCTCCCACGCCAAAGAGGCCACCACCCAAAACTGTGGCCAGCCCTCGGCCCCCACTGCCGCCGCTTCCACGGCACCACAGAGACTGGGGCTGCGGTCTCACCTGTGCTACCTATGCCCCGACGTACGAGGCACGCTCGGCGGCGTTTTTTGCCCGAACCCGGCTCGGGGCTTGCGAACGTCCGGGGATTTCTCCCACGCCAAAGAGGCCACCCCCCAAAACTATAGCCAGCCCTCGGCCCTCACTGTCGCCGCTTCCACGGCACCACAGAGACTGTGGCTGCGGTCTCACCTGTGCTACCTATGCCCCGACGTACGAGGCACGCTCGGCAGCGTTTTTTGCCCGAACCCGGCTCGGGGCTTGCGAACGTCCGGGGATTTCTCCCACGGCAAAGATCCCACCCCCCAAAACGATAGGCAACCCTGTGCACCCACTGCCGCCGCTTCCACGGCACCACAGAGACTGGGGCTGCGGTCGCACCTGTGCTGCCTATGCCCCGACGTACGAGGCACGCTCGGGGCGTTTTTTGCCCGAACCCGGCACGGGGCTTGCGAACGTCCGGGGATTTCTCCCACGCCAAAGAGGCCACCCCCCAAAGCTGTGGCCAGCCCTGTGCCCCCACTGCCGCCGCTTCCACGGCACCACAGAGACTGGGGCTGCGGTCTCACCTGTGCTACCTATGCCCCGACGTACGAGGCACGCTCGGCGGCGTTTTTTGCCCGAACCCGGCACGGGGCTTGCGAACGTCCGGGGATTTCTCCCACGCCAAAGAGCCCAGCCCCCAAAACTATAGCCAGCCCTCGGCCCCCACTGCCGCTGCTTCCACGGCACCACAGAGACTGGGGCTGCGGTCTCACCTGTGCTACCTATGCCCCGACGTACGAGGCACGCTCGGCGGCGTTTTTTGCCCGAACCCGGCTCGGGGCTTGCGAACATCCGGGGATTTCTCCCACACCAAAGATCCCACCCCCCCAGAACTATAGCCAGCCCTCGGCCCCCACTGCCGCCGCTTCCACGGCACCACAGAGACTGTCTTGCGGTCTCACCTGTGCTGCCTATGCCCCGACGTACGAGGCACGCTCGGCGGCGTTTTTTGCCCGAACCCGGCTCGGGGCTTGCGAACGTCCGGGGATTTCTCCCACACCAAAGATCCCACCCCCCAAAACTATAGCCAGCCCTCGGCCCCCACTGCCGCCGCTTCCACGGCACCACAGAGACTGGGGCTGCGGTCTCACCTGTGCTACCTATGCCCCGACGTACGAGGCACGCTCGGCAGCGTTTTTTGCCCGAACCCGGCACGGGGCTTGCGAACGTCCGGGGATTTCTCCCACGACAAAGATCCCAGCCCCCAAAACTATAGGCAGCCCTGTGCACCCACTGCCGCCACTTCCACGGCACCACAGAGACTGGGGCTGCGGTCGCACCTGTGCTACCTATGCCCCGACGTACGAGGCACGCTCGGCGGCGTTTTTTGCCCGAACCCGGCACGGGGCTTGCGAACGTCCGGGGATTTCTCCCACACCGAAGATCCCACCCCCCAAAACTATAGGCAGCCCTGTGCACCCACTGCCGCCGCTTCCACGGCACCACAGAGACTGGGGCTGCGGTCTCACCTGTGCTACCTATGCCCCGACGTACGAGGCACGCTCGGCGGCGTTTTTTGCCCGAACCCGGCTCGGGGCTTGCGTACGTCCGGGGATTTCTCCCACGCCAAAGAGGCCACCCCCCAAAACTATAGGCAGCCCTGTGCCCCCACTGCCGCCGCTTCCACGGCACCACAGAGACTGGGGCTGCGGTCTCACCTGTGCTACCTATGCCCCGACGTACGAGGCACGCTCGGCGGCGTTTTTTGCCCGAACCCGGCACGGGGCTTGCGAACGTCCGGGGATTTCTCCCACGCCAAAGAGCCCACCCCCCAAAACTATAGCCAGCCCTCGGCCCCCACTGCCGCCGCTTCCACGGCACTACAGAGACTGGGGCTGCGGTCTCACCTGTGCTACCTATGCCCCGACGTAGGAGGCACGCTCGGCGGCGTTTTTTGCCCGAACCCGGCACGGGACTTGCGAACGTCCGGGGATTTCTCCCACGCCAAAGAGGCCACCCCCCAAAACTATATCCAGCCCTCGGCCCCCACTGCCGCCGCTTCCACGGCACCACAGAGACTGGGGCTGCGGTCTCACCTGTGCTACCTATGCCCCGACGTACGAGGCACGCTCGGCGGCGTTTTTTGCCCGAACCCGGCTCGGGGCTTGCGAACGTCCGGGGATTTCTCCCACGCCAAAGAGGCCACCCCCCAAAACTATAGCCAGCCCTCGGCCCCCACTGCCGCCGCTTCCACGGCACCACAGAGACTGGGGCTGCGGTCTCACCTGTGCTACCTATGCCCCGACGTACGAGGCACGCTCGGCAGCGTTTTTTGCCCGAACCCGGCTCGGGGCTTGCGAACGTCCGGGGATTTCTCCCACGCCAAAGATCCCACCCCCCAAAACTATAGGCAGCCCTGTGCACCCACTGCCGCCGCTTCCACGGCACCACAGAGACTGGGGCTGCGGTCGCACCTGTGCTGCCTATGCCCCGACGTACGAGGCACGCTCGGCGGCGTTTTTTGCCCGAACCCGGCACGGGGCTTGCGAACGTCCGGGGATTTCTCCCACGCCAAAGAGGCCACCCCCCAAAACTATAGCCAGCCCTGTGCCCCCACTGTCGCCGCTTCCACGGCACCACAGAGACTGGGGCTGCGGTCTCACCTGTGCTGCCTATGCCCCGACGTACGAGGCACGCTCGGCGGCGTTTTTTGCCCGAACCCGGCACGGGGCTTGCGAACGTCCGGGGATTTCTCCCACACCAAAGATCCCACCCCCCAAAACTATAGGCAGCCCTCGGCCCCCACTGCCGCCGCTTCCACGGCACCACAGAGACTGGGGCTGCGGTCTCACCTGTGCTACCTATGCCCCGACGTACGAGGCACGCTCGGCGGCGTTTTTTGCCCGAACCCGGCTCGGGGCTTGCGTACGTCCGGGGATTTCTCCCACGCCAAAGAGGCCCCCCCCCAAAACTATAGGCAGCCCTGTGCCCCCACTGCCGCCGCTTCCACGGCACCACAGAGACTGGGGCTGCGGTCTCACCTGTGCTACCTATGCCCCGACGTACGAGGCACGCTCGGCGGCGTTTTTTGCCCGAACCCGGCACGGGGCTTGCGAACGTCCGGGGATTTCTCCCACGCCAAAGATCCCACCCCCCAAAACTATAGCCAGCCCTCGGCCCCCACTGCCGCCGCTTCCACGGCACCACAGAGACTGGGGCTGCGGTCTCACCTGTGCTGCCTATGCCCCGATGTACGAGGCACGCTCGGCGGCGTTTTTTGCCCGAACCCGGCACGGGGCTTGCGAACGTCCGGGGATTTCTCCCACGCCAAAGAGGCCACCCCCCAAAACTATAGGCAGCCCTGTGCCCCCACTGCCGCCGCTTCCACGGCACCACAGAGACTGGGGCTGCGGTCTCACCTGTGCTACCTATGCCCCGACGTACGAGGCACGCTCGGCGGCGTTTTTTGCCCGAACCCGGCACGGGGCTTGCGAACGTCCGGGGATTTCTCCCACGCCAAAGATCCCACCCCCCAAAGCTGTGGCCAGCCCTGTGCACCCACTGCCGCCGCTTCCACGGCACCACAGAGACTGGGGCTGCGGTCTCACCTGTGCTACCTATGCCCCGACGTACGAGGCACGCTCGGCGGCGTTTTTTGCCCGAACCCGGCTCGGGGCTTGCGAACGTCCGGGGATTTCTCCCACGCCAAAGAGGCCACCCCCCAAAACTATAGGCAGCCCACGGCCCCCACTGCCGCCGCTTCCACGGCACCACAGAGACTGGGGCTGCGGTCTCACCTGTGCTACCTATGCCCCGACGTACGAGGCACGCTCGGCAGCGTTTTTTGCCCGAACCCGGCTCGGGGCTTGCGAACGTCCGGGGATTTCTCCCACGCCAAAGATCCCACCCCCCAAAACTATAGGCAACCCTGTGCACCCACTGCCGCCGCTTCCACGGCACCACAGAGACTGGGGCTGCGGTCGCACCTGTGCTGCCTATGCCCCGACGTACGAGGCACGCTCGGGGCGTTTTTTGCCCGAACCCGGCACGGGGCTTGCGAACGTCCGGGGATTTCTCCCACGCCAAAGAGCCCAGCCCCCAAAGCTGTGGCCAGCCCTGTGCCCCCACTGCCGCCGCTTCCACGGCACCACAGAGACTGGGGCTGCGGTCTCACCTGTGCTACCTATGCCCCGACGTACGAGGCACGCTCGGCGGCGTTTTTTGCCCGAACCCGGCACGGGGCTTGCGAACGTCCGGGGATTTCTCCCACACCAAAGATCCCAGCCCCCAAAACTATAGCCAGCCCTCGGCCCCCACTGCCGCTGCTTCCACGGCACCACAGAGACTGGGGCTGCGGTCTCACCTGTGCTACCTATGCCCCGACGTACGAGGCACTCCCGGCGGCGTTTTTTGCCCGAACCCGGCTCGGGGCTTGCGAACATCCGGGGATTTCTCCCACACCAAAGATCCCACCCCCCAAAACTATAGCCAGCCCTCGGCCCCCACTGCCGCCGCTTCCACGGCACCACAGAGACTGGGGCTACGGTCGCACCTGTGCTGCCTATGCCCTGACGTACGAGGCACGCTCGGCAGCGTTTTTTGCCCGAACCCGGCTCGGGGCTTGCGAACGTCCGGGGATTTCTCCCACGCCAAAGATCCCACCCCCCACAACTATAGGCAGCCCTGTGCACCCACTGCCGCCGCTTCCACGGCACCACAGAGACTGGGGCTGCGGTCTCACCTGTGCTACCTATGCCCCGACGTACGAGGCACGCTCGGCGGCGTTTTTTGCCCGAACCCGGCTCGGGGCTTGCGAACGTCCGGGGATTTCTCCCAGGCCAAAGACGCCACCCCCCAAAACTATAGCCAGCCCTCGGCCCCCACTGCCGCCGCTTCCACGGCACCACAGAGACTGTCTTGCGGTCTCACCTGTGCTGCCTATGCCCCGACGTACGAGGCACGCTCGGCAGCGTTTTTTGCCCGAACCCGGCTCGGGGCTTGCGAACGTCCGGGGATTTCTCCCACGACAAAGATCCCACCCCCCAAAACTATAGGCAGCCCTGTGCACCCACTGCCGCCGCTTCCACGGCACCACAGAGACTGGGGCTGCGGTCGCATCTGTGCTACCTATGCCCCGACGTACGAGGCACGCTCGGCGGCGTTTTTTGCCCGAACCCGGCACGGGGCTTGCGAACGTCCGGGGATTTCTCCCACACCAAAGATCCCACCCCCCAAAACTATAGGCAGCCCTGTGCACCCACTGCCGCCGCTTCCACGGCACCACAGAGACTGGGGCTGCGGTCTCACCTGTGCTGCCTATGCCCCGATGTACGAGGCACGCTCGGCGGCGTTTTTTGCCCGAACCCGGCACGGGGCTTGCGAACGTCCGGGGATTTCTCCCACGCCAAAGAGGCCACCCCCCAAAACTATAGCCAGCCCTCGGCCCCCACTGCCGCCGCTTCCACGGCACCACAGAGACTGGGGCTGCGGTCTCACCTGTGCTACCTATGCCCCGACGTACGAGGCACGCTCGGCGGCGTTTTTTGCCCGAACCCGGCACGGGGCTTGCGAACGTCCGGGGATTTCTCCCACGCCAAAGAGCCCAGCCCCCAAAACTATAGCCAGCCCTGTGCCCCCACTGCCGCCACTTCCACAGCACCACAGAGACTGTGGCTGCGGTCTCACCTGTGCTGCCTATGCCCCGACGTACGAGGCACGCTCGGCGGCGTTTTTTGCCCGAACCCGGCTCGGGGCTTGCGAACGTCTGGGGATTTCTCCCACGCCAAAGAGGCCACCCCCCAAAACTATAGGCAGCCCTTGGCCCCCACTGTCGCCGCTTCCACAGCACCACAGAGACTGGGGCTGCGGTCTCACCTGTGCTGCCTATGCCCCAACGTACGAGGCACGCTCGGCGGCGTTTTTTGCCCGAACCCGGCACGGGGCTTGCGAACGTCCGGGGATTTCTCCCACACCAAAGATCCCACCCCCCAAAACTATAGCCAGCCCTCGGCCCCCACTGCCGCCGCTTCCACGGCACCACAGAGACTGGGGCTGCGGTCTCACCTGTGCTACCTATGCCCCGACGTACGAGGCACGCTCGGCGGCGTTTTTTGCCCGAACCCGGCACGGGGCTTGCGAACGTCCGGGGATTTCTCCCACGCCAAAGAGGCCACCCCCCAAAACTATAGGCAGCCCTGTGCCCCCACTGCCGCCGCTTCCACGGCACCACAGAGACTGGGGCTGCGGTCTCACCTGTGCTACCTATGCCCCGACGTACGAGGCACGCTCGGCGGCGTTTTTTGCCCGAACCCGGCACGGGGCTTGCGAACGTCCGGGGATTTCTCCCACGCCAAAGAGCCCAGCCCCCAAAACTATAGCCAGCCCTCGGCCCCCACTGCCGCCGCTTCCACGGCACTACAGAGACTGGGGCTGCGGTCTCACCTGTGCTACCTATGCCCCGACGTACGAGGCACGCTCGGCGGCGTTTTTTGCCCGAACCCGGCACGGGGCTTGCGAACGTCCGGGGATTTCTCCCACGCCAAAGAGCCCACCCCCCAAAGCTGTGGCCAGCCCTGTGCACCCACTGCCGCCGCTTCCACGGCACCACAGAGACTGGGGCTGCGGTCTCACCTGTGCTACCTATGCCCCGACGTACGAGGCACGCTCGGCGGCGTTTTTTGCCCGAACCCGGCACGGGGCTTGCGAACGTCCGGGGATTTCTCCCACGCCAAAGAGGCCACCCCCCAAAACTATAGCCAGCCCTCGGCCGCCACTGCCGCCGCTTCCACGGCACCACAGAGACTGGGGCTGCGGTCTCACCTGTGCTGCCTATGCCCCGACGTACGAGGCACGCTCGGCGGCGTTTTTTGCCCGAACCCGGCTCGGGGCTTGCGAACGTCCGGGGATTTCTCCCACGCCAAAGAGCCCACCCCCCAAAACTATAGGCAGCCCTGTGCCCCCACTGCCGCCGCTTCCACGGCACCACAGAGACTGGGGCTGCGGTCTCACCTGTGCTACCTATGCCCCGACGTACGAGGCACGCTCGGCGGCGTTTTTTGCCCGAACCCGGCTCGGGGCTTGCGAACGTCCGGGGATTTCTCCCACGCCAAAGATCCCACCCCCCAAAACTATAGGCAGCCCTGTGCACCCACTGCCGCCGCTTCCACGGCACCACAGAGACTGGGGCTGCGGTCGCACCTGTGCTGCCTATGCCCCGACGTACGAGGCACGCTCGGCGGCGTTTTTTTGCCCGAACCCGGCTCGGGGCTTGCGAACGTCCGGGGATTTCTCCCACGCCAAAGAGGCCACCCCCCAAAACTATAGCCAGCCCTTGCCCCCCACTGTCGCCGCTTCCACGGCACCACAGAGACTGGGGCTGCAGTCTCACCTGTGCTGCCTATGCCCCGACGTACGAGGCACGCTCGGCGGCGTTTTTTGCCCGAACCCGGCACGGGGCTTGCGAACGTCCGGGGATTTCTCCCACACCAAAGATCCCACCCCCCAAAACTATAGCCAGCCCTCGGCCCCCACTGCCGCCGCTTCCACGGCACCACAGAGACTGGGGCTGCGGTCTCACCTGTGCTACCTATGCCCCGACGTACGAGGCACGCTCGGCGGCGTTTTTTTGCCCGAACCCGGCTCGGGGCTTGCGTACGTCCGGGGATTTCTCCCACGCCAAAGAGGCCACCCCCCAAAACTATAGCCAGCCCTGTGCCCCCACTGCCGCCGCTTCCACGGCACCACAGAGACTGGGGCTGCGGTCTCACCTGTGCTACCTATGCCCCGACGTACGAGGCACGCTCGGCGGCGTTTTTTGCCCGAACCCGGCACGGGGCTTGCGAACGTCCGGGGATTTCTCCCACGCCAAAGATCCCACCCCCCAAAACTATAGCCAGCCCTCGGCCCCCACTGCCGCCGCTTCCACGGCACCACAGAGACTGGGGCTGCGGTCTCACCTGTGCTACCTATGCCCCGACGTACGAGGCACGCTCGGCGGCGTTTTTTGCCCGAACCCGGCACGGGGCTTGCGAACGTCCGGGGATTTCTCCCACGCCAAAGAGCCCAGCCCCCAAAACTATAGCCAGCCCTCGGCCCCCACTGCCGCTGCTTCCACGGCACCACAGAGACTGGGGCTGCGGTCTCACCTGTGCTACCTATGCCCCGACGTACGAGGCACGCTCGGCGGCGTTTTTTGCCCGAACCCGGCTCGGGGCTTGCGAACATCCGGGGATTTCTCCCACACCAAAGATCCCACCCCCCAAAACTATAGCCAGCCCTCGGCCCCCACTGCCGCCGCTTCCACGGCACCACAGAGACTGGGGCTGCGGTCTCACCTGTGCTGCCTATGCCCCGACGTACGAGGCACGCTCGGCGGCGTTTTTTGCCCGAACCCGGCTCGGGGCTTGCGAACGTCCGGGGATTTCTCCCACACCAAAGATCCCACCCCCCAAAACTATAGCCAGCCCTCGGCCCCCACTGCCGCCGCTTCCACGGCACCACAGAGACTGGGGCTGCGGTCTCACCTGTGCTACCTATGCCCCGACGTACGAGGCACGCTCGGCAGCGTTTTTTGCCCGAACCCGGCACGGGGCTTGCGAACGTCCGGGGATTTCTCCCACGACAAAGATCCCAGCCCCCAAAACTATAGGCAGCCCTGTGCACCCACTGCCGCCACTTCCACGGCACCACAGAGACTGGGGCTGCGGTCGCACCTGTGCTACCTATGCCCCGACGTACGAGGCACGCTCGGCGGCGTTTTTTGCCCGAACCCGGCACGGGGCTTGCGAACGTCCGGGGATTTCTCCCACACCAAAGATCCCACCCCCCAAAACTATAGGCAGCCCTGTGCACCCACTGCCGCCGCTTCCACGGCACCACAGAGACTGGGGCTGCGGTCTCACCTGTGCTGCCTATGCCCCGATGTACGAGGCACGCTCGGCGGCGTTTTTTGCCCGAACCCGGCAGGGGGCTTGCGAACGTCCGGGGATTTCTCCCACGCCAAAGATCCCACCCCCCAAAACTATAGGCAGCCCTGTGCACCCACTGCCGCCGCTTCCACGGCACCACAGAGACTGGGGCTGCGGTCTCACCTGTGCTGCCTATGCCCCGATGTACGAGGCACGCTCGGCGGCGTTTTTTGCCCGAACCCGGCACGGGGCTTGCGAACGTCCGGGGATTTCTCCCACGCCAAAGAGGCCACCCCCCAAAACTATAGCCAGCCCTCGGCCCCCACTGTCGCCGCTTCCACGGCACCACAGAGACTGGGGCTGCGGTCTCACCTGTGCTACCTATGCCCCGACGTACGAGGCACGCTCGGCGGCGTTTTTTGCCCGAACCCGGCACGGGGCTTGCGAACGTCCGGGGATTTCTCCCACGCCAAAGAGGCCACCCCCCAAAGCTGTGGCCAGCCCTGTGCCCCCACTGCCGCCGCTTCCACGGCACCACAGAGACTGGGGCTGCGGTCTCACCTGTGCTACCTATGCCCCGACGTACGAGGCACGCTCGGCGGCGTTTTTTGCCCGAACCCGGCTCGGGGCTTGCGAACGTCCGGGGATTTCTCCCACACCAAAGAGGCCACCCCCCAAAACTATAGGCAGCCCTCGGCCCCCACTGCCGCCGCTTCCACGGCACCACAGAGACTGGGGCTGCGGTCTCACCTGTGCTACCTATGCCCCGACGTACGAGGCACGCTCGGCGGCGATTTTTGCCCGAACCCGGCACGGGGCTTGCGAACGTCCGGGGATTTCTCCCACGCCAAAGAGGCCACCCCCCAAAGCTGTGGCCAGCCCTCGGCCCCCACTGCCGCCGCTTCCACGGCACCACAGAGACTGGGGCTGCGGTCTCACCTGTGCTGCCTATGCCCCGACGTACGAGGCACGCTCGGCGGCGTTTTTTGCCCGAACGCGGCACGGGGCTTGCGAACGTCCGGGGATTTCTCCCACACCAAAGAGGCCACCCCCCAAAACTATAGCCAGCCCTCGGCCCCCACTGCCGCCGCTTCCACGGCACCACAGAGACTGGGGCTGCGGTCTCACCTGTGCTACCTATGCCCCGACGTACGAGGCACGCTCGGCGGCGTTTTTTGCCCGAACCCGGCTCGGGGCTTGCGAACGTCCGGGAATTTCTCCCACGCCAAAGAGGCCACCCCCCAAAACTATAGCCAGCCCTGTGCCCCCACTGCCGCCGCTTCCACGGCACCACAGAGACTGGGGCTGCGGTCGCACCTGTGCTGCCTATGCCCCGACGTACGAGGCACGCTCGGCGGCGTTTTTTGCCCGAACCCGGCTCGGGGCTTGCGAACGTCCGGGGATTTCTCCCACGCCAAAGAGGCCACCCCCCAAAACTATAGGCAGCCCTGTGCCCCCACTGTCGCCGCTTCCACGGCACCACAGAGACTGGGGCTGCGGTCTCATCTGTGCTGCCTATGCCCCGACGTACGAGGCACGCTCGGTGGCGTTTTTTGCCCGAACCCGGCACGGGGCTTGCGAACGTCCGGGGATTTCTCCCACACCAAAGATCCCACCCCCCAAAACTATAGCCAGCCCTCGGCCCCCACTGCCGCCGCTTCCACGGCACCACAGAGACTGGGGCTGCGGTCTCACCTGTGCTACCTATGCCCCGACGTACGAGGCACGCTCGGCGGCGTTTTTTGCCCGAACCCGGCACGGGGCTTGCGAACGTCCGGGGATTTCTCCCACGCCAAAGAGCCCAGACCCCAAAACTATAGGCAGCCCTGTAGCCCCCACTGCCGCCGCTTCCACGGCACCACAGAGACTGGGGCTGCGGTCGCACCTGTGCTACCTATGCCCCCACGTACGAGGCACGCTCGGCGGCGTTTTTTGCCCGAACCCGGCACGGGGCTTGCGAACGTCCGGGGATTTCTCCCACGCCAAAGAGCCCAGCCCCCAAAGCTGTGGCCAGCCCTCGGCCCCCACTGCCGCCGCTTCCACGGCACTACAGAGACTGGGGCTGCGGTCTCACCTGTGCTACCTATGCCCCGACGCACGAGGCACGCTCGGCGGCGTTTTTTGCCCGAACCCGGCACGGGGCTTGCGAACGTCCGGGGATTTCTCCCACGCCAAAGAGCCCACCCCCCAAAACTATAGCCAGCCCTCGGCCCCCACTGTCGCCGCTTCCACGGCACCACAGAGACTGGGGCTGCGGTCTCACCTGTGCTACCTATGCCCCGACGTACGAGGCACGCTCGGCGGCGTTTTTTGCCCGAACCCGGCACGGGGCTTGCGAACGTCCGGGGATTTCTCCCACGCCAAAGATACCACCCCCCAAAACTATAGGCAGCCCTGTGCACCCACTGCCGCCGCTTCCACAGCACCACAGAGACTGGGGCTGCGGTCGCACCTGTGCTGCCTATGCCCCGACGTACGAGGCACGCTCGGGGCGTTTTTTGCCCGAACCCGGCACGGGGCTTGCGAACGTCCGGGGATTTCTCCCACGCCAAAGAGGCCACCCCCCAAAGCTGTGGCCAGCCCTGTGCCCCCACTGCCGCCGCTTCCACGGCACCACAGAGACTGGGGCTGCGGTCTCACCTGTGCTACCTATGCCCCGACGTACGAGGCACGCTCGGCGGCGTTTTTTGCCCGAACCCGGCACGGGGCTTGCGAACGTCCGGGGATTTCTCCCACGCCAAAGAGCCCAGCCCCCAAAACTATATCCAGCCCTCGGCCCCCACTGCCGCCGCTTCCACGGCACCACAGAGACTGGGGCTGCGGTCTCACCTGTGCTGCCTATGCCCCGACGTACGAGGCACGCTCGGCGGCGTTTTTTGCCCGAACCCGGCACGGGGCTTGCGAACGTCCGGGGATTTCTCCCACACCAAAGATCCCACCCCCCAAAACTATAGCCAGCCCTCGGCCCCCACTGCCGCCGCTTCCACGGCACCACAGAGACTGGGGCTGCGGTCTCACCTGTGCTACCTATGCCCCGACGTACGAGGCACGCTCGGCAGCGTTTTTTGCCCGAACCCGGCTCGGGGCTTGCGAACGTCCGGGGATTTCTCCCACGCCAAAGAGGCCAGCCCCCAAAACTATATCCAGCCCTGTGCACCCACTGCCACCGCTTCCACGGCACCACAGAGACTGGGGCTGCGGTCTCACCTGTGCTACCTATGCCCCGACGTACGAGGCACGCTCGGCAGCGTTTTTTGCCCGAACCCGGCTCGGGGCTTGCGAACGTCCGGGGATTTCTCCCACGCCAAAGAGGCCACCCCCCAAAACTATAGCCAGCCCTGTGCCCCCACTGCCGCCGCTTCCACGGCACCACAGAGACTGGGGCTGCGGTCGCACCTGTGCTACCTATGCCCCCACGTACGACGCACGCTCGGCGGCGTTTTTTGCCCGAACCCGGCACGGGGCTTGCGAACGTCCGGGGATTTCTCCCACGCCAAAGAGGCCACCCCCCAAAGCTGTGGCCAGCCCTGTGCCCCCACTGCCGCCGCTTCCACGGCACCACAGAGACTGGGGCTGCGGTCTCACCTGTGCTACCTATGCCCCGACGTACGAGGCACGCTCGGCGGCGTTTTTTGCCCGAACCCGGCACGGGGCTTGCGAACGTCCGGGGATTTCTCCCACGCCAAAGAGCCCAGCCCCCAAAACTATATCCAGCCCTCGGCCCCCACTGCCGCCGCTTCCACGGCACCACAGAGACTGGGGCTGCGGTCTCACCTGTGCTACCTATGCCCCGACGTACGAGGCACGCTCGGCGGCGTTTTTTGCCCGAACCCGGCAGGGGGCTTGCGAACGTCCGGGGATTTCTCCCACGCCAAAGAGCCCAGCCCCCAAAACTATAGGCAGCCCTGTGCCCCCACTGCCGCCGCTTCCACGGCACCACAGAGACTGGGGCTGCGGTCTCACCTGTGCTGCCTATGCCCCGATGTACGAGGCACGCTCGGCGGCGTTTTTTGCCCGAACCCGGCTCGGGGCTTGCGAACGTCCGGGGATTTCTCCCACGCCAAAGAGGCCACCCCCCAAAACTATAGGCAGCCCTGTGCCCCCACTGTCGCCGCTTCCACGGCACCACAGAGACTGGGGCTGCGGTCTCACCTGTGCTGCCTATGCCCCGACGTACGAGGCACGCTCGGCGGCGTTTTTTGCCCGAACCCGGCACGGGGCTTGCGAACGTCCGGGGATTTCTCCCACACCAAAGATCCCACCCCCCAAAACTATAGCCAGCCCTCGGCCCCCACTGCCGCCGCTTCCACGGCACCACAGAGACTGGGGCTGCGGTCTCACCTGTGCTACCTATGCCCCGACGTACGAGGCACGCTCGGCGGCGTTTTTTGCCCGAACCCGGCTCGGGGCTTGCGTACGTCCGGGGATTTCTCCCACGCCAAAGAGGCCACCCCCCAAAACTATAGGCAGCCCTGTAGCCCCCACTGCCGCCGCTTCCACGGCACCACAGAGACTGGGGCTGCGGTCGCACCTGTGCTACCTATGCCCCGACGTACGAGGCACGCTCTGCGGCGTTTTTTGCCCGAACCCGGCTCGGGGCTTGCGTACGTCCGGGGATTTCTCCCACGCCAAAGAGGCCACCCCCCAAAACTATAGGCAGCCCTGTGCCCCCACTGCCGCCGCTTCCACGGCACCACAGAGACTGGGGCTGCGGTCTCACCTGTGCTACCTATGCCCCGACGTACGAGGCACGCTCGGCGGCGTTTTTTGCCCGAACCCGGCACGGGGCTTGCGAACGTCCGGGGATTTCTCCCACGCCAAAGATCCCACCCCCCAAAACTATAGCCAGCCCTCGGCCCCCACTGCCGCCGCTTCCACGGCACCACAGAGACTGGGGCTGCGGTCTCACCTGTGCTGCCTATGCCCCGATGTACGAGGCACGCTCGGCGGCGTTTTTTGCCCGAACCCGGCACGGGGCTTGCGAACGTCCGGGGATTTCTCCCACGCCAAAGAGGCCACCCCCCAAAACTATAGGCAGCCCTGTGCCCCCACTGCCGCCGCTTCCACGGCACCACAGAGACTGGGGCTGCGGTCTCACCTGTGCTACCTATGCCCCGACGTACGAGGCACGCTCGGCGGCGTTTTTTGCCCGAACCCGGCACGGGGCTTGCGAACGTCCGGGGATTTCTCCCACGCCAAAGAGGCCACCCCCCACAACTATAGGCAGCCCTGTGCACCCACTGCCGCCGCTTCCACGGCACCACAGAGACTGGGGCTGCGGTCTCACCTGTGCTACCTATGCCCCGACGTACGAGGCACGCTCGGCGGCGTTTTTTGCCCGAACCCGGCTCGGGGCTTGCGAACGTCCGGGGATTTCTCCCACGCCAAAGACGCCACCCCCCAAAACTATAGCCAGCCCTCGGCCCCCACTGCCGCCGCTTCCACGGCACCACAGAGACTGTCTTGCGGTCTCACCTGTGCTGCCTATGCCCCGACGTACGACGCACGCTCGGCGGCGTTTTTTGCCCGAACCCGGCTCGGGGCTTGCGAACGTCCTGGGATTTCTCCCACACCAAAGATCCCACCCCCCAAAACTATAGCCAGCCCTCGGCCCCCACTGCCGCCGCTTCCACGGCACCACAGAGACTGGGGCTGCGGTCTCACCTGTGCTACCTATGCCCCGACGTACGAGGCACGCTCGGCAGCGTTTTTTGCCCGAACCCGGCTCGGGGCTTGCGAACGTCCGGGGATTTCTCCCACGACAAAGATCCCACCCCCCAAAACTATAGGCAGCCCTGTGCACCCACTGCCGCCGCTTCCACGGCACCACAGAGACTGGGGCTGCGGTCGCATCTGTGCTACCTATGCCCCGACGTACGAGGCACGCTCGGCGGCGTTTTTTGCCCGAACCCGGCACGGGGCTTGCGAACGTCCGGGGATTTCTCCCACACCAAAGATCCCACCCCCCAAAACTATAGGCAGCCCTGTGCACCCACTGCCGCCGCTTCCACGGCACCACAGAGACTGGGGCTGCGGTCTCACCTGTGCTGCCTATGCCCCGATGTACGAGGCACGCTCGGCGGCGTTTTTTGCCCGAACCCGGCACGGGGCTTGCGAACGTCCGGGGATTTCTCCCACGCCAAAGATCCCACCCCCCAAAACTATAGGCAGCCCTGTGCACCCACTGCCGCCGCTTCCACGGCACCACAGAGACTGGGGCTGCGGTCTCACCTGTGCTGCCTATGCCCCGATGTACGAGGCACGCTCGGCGGCGTTTTTTGCCCGAACCCGGCACGGGGCTTGCGAACGTCCGGGGATTTCTCCCACGCCAAAGAGGCCACCCCCCAAAACTATAGCCAGCCCTCGGCCCCCACTGCCGCCGCTTCCACGGCACCACAGAGACTGGGGCTGCGGTCTCACCTGTGCTACCTATGCCCCGACGTACGAGGCACGCTCGGCGGCGTTTTTTGCCTGAACCCGGCACGGGGCTTGCGAACGTCCGGGGATTTCTCCCACGCCAAAGAGCCCAGCCCCCAAAACTATAGGCAGCCCTGTGCCCCCACTGCCGCCACTTCCACAGCACCACAGAGACTGTGGCTGCGGTCTCACCTGTGCTGCCTATGCCCCGACGTACGAGGCACGCTCGGCGGCGTTTTTTGCCCGAACCCGGCTCGGGGCTTGCGAACGTCTGGGGATTTCTCCCACGCCAAAGAGGCCACCCCCCAAAACTATAGCCAGCCCTTGGCCCCCACTGTCGCCGCTTCCACAGCACCACAGAGACTGGGGCTGCGGTCTCACCTGTGCTGCCTATGCCCCAACGTACGAGGCACGCTCGGCGGCGTTTTTTGCCCGAACCCGGCACGGGGCTTGCGAACGTCCGGGGATTTCTCCCACACCAAAGATCCCACCCCCCAAAACTATAGCCAGCCCTCGGCCCCCACTGCCGCCGCTTCCACGGCACCACAGAGACTGGGGCTGCGGTCTCACCTGTGCTACCTATGCCCCGACGTACGAGGCACGCTCGGCGGCGTTTTTTGCCCGAACCCGGCACGGGGCTTGCGAACGTCCGGGGATTTCTCCCACGCCAAAGAGGCCACCCCCCAAAACTATAGGCAGCCCTGTGCCCCCACTGCCGCCGCTTCCACGGCATCACAGAGACTGGGGCTGCGGTCTCACCTGTGCTACCTATGCCCCGACGTACGAGGCACGCTCGGCGGCGTTTTTTGCCCGAACCCGGCACGGGGCTTGCGAACGTCCGGGGATTTCTCCCACGCCAAAGAGCCCAGCCCCCAAAACTATAGCCAGCCCTCGGCCCCCACTGCCGCCGCTTCCACGGCACTACAGAGACTGGGGCTGCGGTCTCACCTGTGCTACCTATGCCCCGACGTACGAGGCACGCTCGGCGGCGTTTTTTGCCCGAACCCGGCACGGGGCTTGCGAACGTCTGGGGATTTCTCCCACGCCAAAGAGCCCACCCCCCAAAGCTGTGGCCAGCCCTGTGCCCCCACTGTCGCCGCTTCCACGGCACCACAGAGACTGGGGCTGCGGTCTCACCTGTGCTACCTATGCCCCGACGTACGAGGCACGCTCGGCGGCGTTTTTTGCCCGAACCCGGCACGGGGCTTGCGAACGTCCGGGGATTTCTCCCACGCCAAAGAGCCCAGCCCCCAAAACTATAGCCAGCCCTCGGCCCCCACTGCCGCCGCTTCCACGGCACCACAGAGACTGGGGCTGCGGTCTCACCTGTGCTGCCTATGCCCCGACGTACGAGGCACGCTCGGCGGCGTTTTTTGCCCGAACCCGGCTCGGGGCTTGCGAACGTCCGGGGATTTCTCCCACGCCAAAGAGGCCACCCCCCAAAACTATAGGCAGCCCTGTGCCCCCACTGTCGCCGCTTCCACGGCACCACAGAGACTGGGGCTGCGGTCTCACCTGTGCTACCTATGCCCCGACGTACGAGGCACGCTCGGCGGCGTTTTTTGCCCGAACCCGGCTCGGGGCTTGCGAACGTCCGGGGATTTCTCCCACGCCAAAGATCCCACCCCCCAAAACTATAGGCAGCCCTGTGCACCCACTGCCGCCGCTTCCACGGCACCACAGAGACTGGGGCTGCGGTCGCACCTGTGCTGCCTATGCCCCGACGTACGAGGCACGCTCGGCGGCGTTTTTTGCCCGAACCCCGGCTCGGGGCTTGCGAACGTCCGGGGATTTCTCCCACGCCAAAGAGGCCACCCCCCAAAACTATAGCCAGCCCTTGCCCCCCACTGTCGCCGCTTCCACGGCACCACAGAGACTGGGGCTGCGGTCTCACCTGTGCTGCCTATGCCCCGACGTACGAGGCACGCTCGGCGGCGTTTTTTGCCCGAACCCGGCACGGGGCTTGCGAACGTCCGGGGATTTCTCCCACACCAAAGATCCCACCCCCCAAAACTATAGCCAGCCCTCGGCCCCCACTGCCGCCGCTTCCACGGCACCACAGAGACTGGGGCTGCGGTCTCACCTGTGCTACCTATGCCCCGACGTACGAGGCACGCTCGGCGGCGTTTTTTGCCCGAACCCGGCTCGGGGCTTGCGTACGTCCGGGGATTTCTCCCACGCCAAAGAGGCCACCCCCCAAAACTATAGCCAGCCCTGTGCACCCACTGCCGCCGCTTCCACGGCACCACAGAGACTGGGGCTGCGGTCTCACCTGTGCTACCTATGCCCCGACGTACGAGGCACGCTCGGCGGCGTTTTTTGCCCGAACCCGGCACGGGGCTTGCGAACGTCCGGGGATTTCTCCCACGCCAAAGATCCCACCCCCCAAAACTATAGCCAGCCCTCGGCCCCCACTGCCGCCGCTTCCACGGCACCACAGAGACTGGGGCTGCGGTCTCACCTGTGCTGCCTATGCCCCGATGTACGAGGCACGCTCGGCGGCGTTTTTTGCCCGAACCCGGCACGGGGCTTGCGAACGTCCGAGGATTTCTCCCACGCCAAAGAGGCCACCCCCCAAAACTATAGGCAGCCCTGTGCCCCCACTGCCGCCGCTTCCACGGCACCACAGAGACTGGGGCTGCGGTCTCACCTGTGCTACCTATGCCCCGACGTACGAGGCACGCTCGGCGGCGTTTTTTGCCCGAACCCGGCACGGGGCTTGCGAACGTCCGGGGATTTCTCCCACGCCAAAGAGGCCACCACCCAAAACTGTGGCCAGCCCTCGGCCCCCACTGCCGCCGCTTCCACGGCACCACAGAGACTGGGGCTGCGGTCTCACCTGTGCTACCTATGCCCCGACGTACGAGGCACGCTCGGCGGCGTTTTTTGCCCGAACCCGGCTCGGGGCTTGCGAACGTCCGGGGATTTCTCCCACGCCAAAGAGGCCACCCCCCAAAACTATAGCCAGCCCTCGGCCCTCACTGTCGCCGCTTCCACGGCACCACAGAGACTGTGGCTGCGGTCTCACCTGTGCTACCTATGCCCCGACGTACGAGGCACGCTCGGCAGCGTTTTTTGCCCGAACCCGGCTCGGGGCTTGCGAACGTCCGGGGATTTCTCCCACGGCAAAGATCCCACCCCCCAAAACTATAGGCAACCCTGTGCACCCACTGCCGCCGCTTCCACGGCACCACAGAGACTGGGGCTGCGGTCGCACCTGTGCTGCCTATGCCCCGACGTACGAGGCACGCTCGGGGCGTTTTTTGCCCGAACCCGGCACGGGGCTTGCGAACGTCCGGGGATTTCTCCCACGCCAAAGAGGCCACCCCCCAAAGCTGTGGCCAGCCCTGTGCCCCCACTGCCGCCGCTTCCACGGCACCACAGAGACTGGGGCTGCGGTCTCACCTGTGCTACCTATGCCCCGACGTACGAGGCACGCTCGGCGGCGTTTTTTGCCCGAACCCGGCACGGGGCTTGCGAACGTCCGGGGATTTCTCCCACGCCAAAGAGCCCAGCCCCCAAAACTATAGCCAGCCCTCGGCCCCCACTGCCGCTGCTTCCACGGCACCACAGAGACTGGGGCTGCGGTCTCACCTGTGCTACCTATGCCCCGACGTACGAGGCACGCTCGGCGGCGTTTTTTGCCCGAACCCGGCTCGGGGCTTGCGAACATCCGGGGATTTCTCCCACACCAAAGATCCCACCCCCCAGAACTATAGCCAGCCCTCGGCCCCCACTGCCGCCGCTTCCACGGCACCACAGAGACTGTCTTGCGGTCTCACCTGTGCTGCCTATGCCCCGACGTACGAGGCACGCTCGGCGGCGTTTTTTGCCCGAACCCGGCTCGGGGCTTGCGAACGTCCGGGGATTTCTCCCACACCAAAGATCCCACCCCCCAAAACTATAGCCAGCCCTCGGCCCCCACTGCCGCCGCTTCCACGGCACCACAGAGACTGGGGCTGCGGTCTCACCTGTGCTACCTATGCCCCGACGTACGAGGCACGCTCGGCAGCGTTTTTTGCCCGAACCCGGCACGGGGCTTGCGAACGTCCGGGGATTTCTCCCACGACAAAGATCCCAGCCCCCAAAACTATAGGCAGCCCTGTGCACCCACTGCCGCCACTTCCACGGCACCACAGAGACTGGGGCTGCGGTCGCACCTGTGCTACCTATGCCCCGACGTACGAGGCACGCTCGGCGGCGTTTTTTGCCCGAACCCGGCACGGGGCTTGCGAACGTCCGGGGATTTCTCCCACACCGAAGATCCCACCCCCCAAAACTATAGGCAGCCCTGTGCACCCACTGCCGCCGCTTCCACGGCACCACAGAGACTGGGGCTGCGGTCTCACCTGTGCTGCCTATGCCCCGATGTACGAGGCACGCTCGGCGGCGTTTTTTGCCCGAACCCGGCAGGGGGCTTGCGAACGTCCGGGGATTTCTCCCACGCCAAAGATCCCACCCCCCAAAACTATAGGCAGCCCTGTGCACCCACTGCCGCCGCTTCCACGGCACCACAGAGACTGGGGCTGCGGTCTCACCTGTGCTGCCTATGCCCCGATGTACGAGGCACGCTCGGCGGCGTTTTTTGCCCGAACCCGGCACGGGGCTTGCGAACGTCCGGGGATTTCTCCCACGCCAAAGAGGCCACCCCCCAAAACTATAGCCAGCCCTCGGCCCCCACTGTCGCCGCTTCCACGGCACCACAGAGACTGGGGCTGCGGTCTCACCTGTGCTACCTATGCCCCGACGTACGAGGCACGCTCGGCGGCGTTTTTTGCCCGAACCCGGCACGGGGCTTGCGAACGTCCGGGGATTTCTCCCACGCCAAAGAGGCCACCCCCCAAAGCTGTGGCCAGCCCTGTGCCCCCACTGCCGCCGCTTCCACGGCACCACAGAGACTGGGGCTGCGGTCTCACCTGTGCTACCTATGCCCCGACGTACGAGGCACGCTCGGCGGCGTTTTTTGCCCGAACCCGGCTCGGGGCTTGCGAACGTCCGGGGATTTCTCCCACACCAAAGAGGCCACCCCCCAAAACTATAGGCAGCCCTCGGCCCCCACTGCCGCCGCTTCCACGGCACCACCGATACTGGGGCTGCGGTCTCACCTGTGCTACCTATGCCCCGACGTACGAGGCACGCTCGGCGGCGATTTTTGCCCGAACCCGGCACGGGGCTTGCGAACGTCCGGGGATTTCTCCCACGCCAAAGAGGCCACCCCCCAAAGCTGTGGCCAGCCCTCGGCCCCCACTGCCGCCGCTTCCACGGCACCACAGAGACTGGGGCTGCGGTCTCACCTGTGCTGCCTATGCCCCGACGTACGAGGCACGCTCGGCGGCGTTTTTTGCCCGAACGCGGCACGGGGCTTGCGAACGTCCGGGGATTTCTCCCACACCAAAGAGGCCACCCCCCAAAACTATAGGCAGCCCTCGGCCCCCACTGCCGCCGCTTCCACGGCACCACAGAGACTGGGGCTGCGGTCTCACCTGTGCTACCTATGCCCCGACGTACGAGGCACGCTCGGCGGCGTTTTTTGCCCGAACCCGGCTCGGGGCTTGCGAACGTCCGGGGATTTCTCCCACGCCAAAGAGGCCACCCCCCAAAACTATAGCCAGCCCTGTGCCCCCACTGCCGCCGATTCCACGGCACCACAGAGACTGGGGCTGCGGTCTCACCTGTGCTACCTATGCCCCGATGTACGAGG
This sequence comes from Pelecanus crispus, assembly GCF_030463565.1. NCBI lineage: Eukaryota > Metazoa > Chordata > Aves > Pelecaniformes > Pelecanidae > Pelecanus > Pelecanus crispus. Next base: position 96,712 of record NW_027461248.1, read on the forward strand.
CACGCTCGGCGGCGTTTTTTGCCCGAACCCGGCTCGGGGCTTGCGAACGTCCGGGGATTTCTCCCACGCCAAAGAGGCCACCCCCCAAAACTATAGGCAGCCCTGTGCCCCCACTGTCGCCGCTTCCACGGCACCACAGAGACTGGGGCTGCGGTCTCACCTGTGCTGCCTATGCCCCGACGTACGAGGCACGCTCGGCGGCGTTTTTTGCCCGAACCCGGCACGGGGCTTGCGAACGTCCGGGGATTTCTCCCACACCAAAGATCCCACCCCCCAAAACTATAGCCAGCCCTCGACCCCCACTGCCGCCGCTTCCACGGCACCACAGAGCCTGGGGCTGCGGTCTCACCTGTGCTACCTATGCCCCGACGTACGAGGCACGCTCGGCGGCGTTTTTTGCCCGAACCCGGCACGGGGCTTGCGAACGTCCGGGGATTTCTCCCACGCCAAAGAGGCCACCCCCCAAAACTATAGGCAGCCCTGTAGCCCCCACTGCCGCCGCTTCCACGGCACCACAGAGACTGGGGCTGCGGTCTCACCTGTGCTACCTATGCCCCGACGTACGAGGCACGCTCGGCGGCGTTTTTTGCCCGAACCCGGCACGGGGCTTGCGAACGTCCGGGGATTTCTCCCACGCCAAAGAGGCCACCCCCCAAAACTATAGGCAGCCCTGTAGCCCCCACTGCCGCCGCTTCCACGGCACCACAGAGACTGGGGCTGCGGTCTCACCTGTGCTACCTATGCCCCCACGTACGAGGCACGCTCGGCGGCGTTTTTTGCCCGAACCCGGCACGGGGCTTGCGAACGTCCGGGGATTTCTCCCACGCCAAAGATCCCAGCCCCCAAAACTATAGCCAGCCCTCGGCCCCCACTGCCGCCGCTTCCACGGCACTACAGAGACTGGGGCTGCGGTCTCACCTGTGCTACCTATGCCCCGACGCACGAGGCACGCTCGGCGGCGTTTTTTGCCCGAACCCGGCACGGGGCTTGCGAACGTCCGGGGATTTCTCCCACGCCAAAGAGCCCACCCCCCAAAACTATAGCCAGCCCTCGGCCCCCACTGTCGCCGCTTCCACGGCACCACAGAGACTGGGGCTGCGGTCTCACCTGTGCTACCTATGCCCCGACGTACGAGGCACGCTCGGCGGCGTTTTTTGCCCGAACCCGGCTCGGGGCTTGCGAACGTCCGGGGATTTCTCCCACGCCAAAGATACCACCCCCCAAAACTATAGGCAGCCCTCGGCCCCCACTGCCGCCGCTTCCACGGCACCACAGAGACTGGGGCTGCGGTCTCACCTGTGCTACCTATGCCCCGACGTACGAGGCACGCTCGGCGGCGTTTTTTGCCCGAACCCGGCACGGGGCTTGCGAACGTCCGGGGATTTCTCCCACACCAAAGATCCCACCCCCCAAAACTATAGCCAGCCCTCGGCCCCCACTGCCGCCGCTTCCACGGCACCACAGAGACTGGGGCTGCGGTCTCACCTGTGCTACCTATGCCCCGACGTACGAGGCACGCTCGGCAGCGTTTTTTGCCCGAACCCGGCTCGGGGCGTGCGAACGTCCGGGGATTTCTCCCACGCCAAAGAGGCCAGCCCCCAAAACTATATCCAGCCCTGTGAACCCACTGCCGCCGCTTCCACGGCACCACAGAGACTGGGGCTGCGGTCTCACCTGTGCTACCTATGCCCCGACGTACGAGGCACGCTCGGCAGCGTTTTTTGCCCGAACCCGGCTCGGGGCTTGCGAACGTCCGGGGATTTCTCCCACGCCAAAGAGGCCACCCCCCAAAACTATAGCCAGCCCTCGGCCCCCACTGCCGCCGCTTCCACGGCACCACAGAGACTGGGGCTGCGGTCGCACCTGTGCTACCTATGCCCCCACGTACGACGCACGCTCGGCGGCGTTTTTTGCCCGAACCCGGCACGGGGCTTGCGAACGTCCGGGGATTTCTCCCACGCCAAAGAGGCCACCCCCCAAAGCTGTGGCCAGCCCTGTGCCCCCACTGCCGCCGCTTCCACGGCACCACAGAGACTGGGGCTGCGGTCTCACCTGTGCTACCTATGCCCCGACGTACGAGGCACGCTCGGCGGCGTTTTTTGCCCGAACCCGGCACGGGGCTTGCGAACGTCCGGGGATTTCTCCCACGCCAAAGAGCCCAGCCCCCAAAACTATAGCCAGCCCTCGGCCCCCACTGCCGCCGCTTCCACGGCACCACAGAGACTGGGGCTGCGGTCTCACCTGTGCTACCTATGCCCCGACGTACGAGGCACGCTCGGCGGCGTTTTTTGCCCGAACCCGGCACGGGGCTTGCGAACGTCCGGGGATTTCTCCCACGCCAAAGAGCCCAGCCCCCAAAACTATATCCAGCCCTGTGCCCCCACTGCCGCCGCTTCCACGGCACCACAGAGACTGGGGCTGCGGTCTCACCTGTGCTGCCTATGCCCCGACGTACGAGGCACGCTCGGCGGCGTTTTTTGCCCGAACCCGGCTCGGGGCTTGCGAACGTCCGGGGATTTCTCCCACGCCAAAGAGGCCACCCCCCAAAACTATAGGCAGCCCTGTGCCCCCACTGTCGCCGCTTCCACGGCACCACAGAGACTGGGGCTGCGGTCTCACCTGTGCTGCCTATGCCCCGACGTACGAGGCACGCTCGGCGGCGTTTTTTGCCCGAACCCGGCACGGGGCTTGCGAACGTCCGGGGATTTCTCCCACACCAAAGATCCCACCCCCCAAAACTATAGCCAGCCCTCGGCCCCCACTGCCGCCGCTTCCACGGCACCACAGAGACTGGGGCTGCGGTCTCACCTGTGCTACCTATGCCCCGACGTACGAGGCACGCTCGGCGGCGTTTTTTGCCCGAACCCGGCTCGGGGCTTGCGTACGTCCGGGGATTTCTCCCACGCCAAAGAGGCCACCCCCCAAAACTATAGGCAGCCCTGTAGCCCCCACTGCCGCCGCTTCCACGGCACCACAGAGACTGGGGCTGCGGTCGCACCTGTGCTACCTATGCCCCCACGTACGAGGCACGCTCGGCGGCGTTTTTTGCCCGAACCCGGCACGGGGCTTGCGAACGTCCGGGGATTTCTCCCACGCCAAAGAGGCCACCCCCCAAAGCTGTGGCCAGCCCTGTGCCCCCACTGCCGCTGCTTCCACGGCACCACAGAGACTGGGGCTGCGGTCTCACCTGTGCTACCTATGCCCCGACGTACGAGGCACGCTCGGCGGCGTTTTTTGCCCGAACCTGGCTCGGGGCTTGCGAACGTCCGGGGATTTCTCCCACGCCAAAGAGCCCAGCCCCCAAAACTATAGCCAGCCCTCGGCCCCCACTGCCGCCGCTTCCACGGCACCACAGAGACTGGGGCTGCGGTCTCACCTGTGCTACCTATGCCCCGACGTACGAGGCACGCTCGGCGGCGTTTTTTGCCCGAACCCGGCTCGGGGCTTGCGAACGTCCGGGGATTTCTCCCACGCCAAAGAGGCCACCCCCCAAAACTATAGGCAGCCCTGTGCCCCCACTGCCGCCGCTTCCACGGCACCACAGAGACTGGGGCTGCGGTCTCACCTGTGCTGCCTATGCCCCGATGTACGAGGCACGCTCGGCGGCGTTTTTTGCCCGAACCCGGCACGGGGCTTGCGAACGTCCGGGGATTTCTCCCACGCCAAAGAGCCCACCCCCCAAAACTATAGCCAGCCCTCGGCCCCCACTGTCGCCGCTTCCACGGCACCACAGAGACTGGGGCTGCGGTCTCACCTGTGCTACCTATGCCCCGACGTACGAGGCACGCTCGGCAGCGTTTTTTGCCCGAACCCGGCTCGGGGCTTGCGAACGTCCGGGGATTTCTCCCACGCCAAAGATCCCACCCCCCAAAACTATAGGCAGCCCTGTGCACCCACTGCCGCCGCTTCCACGGCACCACAGAGACTGGGGCTGCGGTCGCACCTGTGCTACCTATGCCCCGACGTACGAGGCACGCTCGGCAGCGTTTTTTGCCCGAACCCGGCACGGGGCTTGCGAACGTCCGGGGATTTCTCCCACGCCAAAGAGCCCACCCCCCAAAACTATAGCCAGCCCTGTGCACCCACTGCCGCCGCTTCCACGGCACCACAGAGACTGGGGCTGCGGTCGCACCTGTGCTGCCTATGCCCCGACGTACGAGGCACGCTCGGGGCGTTTTTTGCCCGAACCCGGCACGGGGCTTGCGAACATCCGGGGATTTCTCCCACGCCAAAGAGGCCACCCCCCAAAGCTGTGGCCAGCCCTGTGCACCCACTGCCGCCGCTTCCACGGCACCACAGAGACTGGGGCTGCGGTCTCACCTGTGCTACCTATGCCCCGACGTACGAGGCACGCTCGGCGGCGTTTTTTGCCCGAACCCGGCACGGGGCTTGCGAACGTCCGGGGATTTCTCCCACGCCAAAGAGCCCAGCCCCCAAAACTATAGCCAGCCCTCGGCCCCCACTGCCGCCGCTTCCACGGCACCACAGAGACTGGGGCTGCGGTCTCACCTGTGCTGCCTATGCCCCGACGTACGAGGCACGCTCGGCTTCGTTTTTTGCCCGAACCCGGCACGGGGCTTGCGAACGTCCGGGGATTTCTCCCACACCAAAGATCCCACCCCCCAAAACTATAGCCAGCCCTCGGCCCCCACTGCCGCCGCTTCCACGGCACCACAGAGACTGGGGCTGCGGTCTCACCTGTGCTACCTATGCCCCGACGTACGAGGCACGCTCGGCAGCGTTTTTTGCCCGAACCCGGCTCGGGGCTTGCGAACGTCCGGGGATTTCTCCCACGCCAAAGAGGCCAGCCCCCAAAACTATATCCAGCCCTGTGCACCCACTGCCGCCGCTTCCACGGCACCACAGAGACTGGGGCTGCGGTCTCACCTGTGCTACCTATGCCCCGACGTACGAGGCACGCTCGGGGGCGTTTTTTGCCCGAACCCGGCTCGGGGCTTGCGAACGTCCGGGGATTTCTCCCACGCCAAAGAGCCCAGCCCCCAAAACTATAGCCAGCCCTGTGCCCCCACTGCCGCCGCTTCCACGGCACCACAGAGACTGTGGCTGCGGTCTCACCTGTGCTACCTATGCCCCGACGTACGAGGCACGCTCGGCAGCGTTTTTTGCCCGAACCCGGCTCGGGGCTTGCGAACGTCCGGGGATTTCTCCCACACCAAAGATCCCACCCCCCAAAACTATAGCCAGCCCTCGGCCCCCACTGCCGCCGCTTCCACGGCACCACAGAGACTGGGGCTGCGGTCTCACCTGTGCTACCTATGCCCCGACGTACGAGGCACGCTCGGCAGCGTTTTTTGCCCGAACCCGGCTCGGGGCTTGCGAACGTCCGGGGATTTCTCCCACGCCAAAGAGCCCAGCCCCCAAAACTATATCCAGCCCTCGGCCCCCACTGCCGCCGCTTCCACGGCACCACAGAGACTGGGGCTGCGGTCTCACCTGTGCTACCTATGCCCCGACGTACGAGGCACGCTCGGGGGCGTTTTTTGCCCGAACCCGGCTCGGGGCTTGCGAACGTCCGGGGATTTCTCCCACGCCAAAGAGCCCAGCCCCCAAAACTATATCCAGCCCTGTGCCCCCACTGCCGCCGCTTCCACGGCACCACAGAGACTGTGGCTGCGGTCTCACCTGTGCTGCCTATGCCCCGACGTACGAGGCACGCTCGGCGGCGTTTTTTGCCCGAACCCGGCTCGGGGCTTGCGAACGTCCGGGGATTTCTCCCACACCAAAGATCCCACCCCCCAAAACTATAGCCAGCCCTCGGCCCCCACTGCCGCCGCTTCCACGGCACCACAGAGACTGGGGCTGCGGTCTCACCTGTGCTACCTATGCCCCGACGTACGAGGCACGCTCGGCAGCGTTTTTTGCCCGAACCCGGCTCGGGGCTTGCGAACGTCCGGGGATTTCTCCCACGCCAAAGAGGCCAGCCCCCAAAACTATATCCAGCCCTGTGCACCCACTGCCGCCGCTTCCACGGCACCACAGAGACTGGGGCTGCGGTCTCACCTGTGCTACCTATGCCCCGACGTACGAGGCACGCTCGGGGGCGTTTTTTGCCCGAACCCGGCTCGGGGCTTGCGAACGTCCGGGGATTTCTCCCACGCCAAAGAGCCCAGCCCCCAAAACTATATCCAGCCCTGTGCCCCCACTGCCGCCGCTTCCACGGCACCACAGAGACTGTGGCTGCGGTCTCACCTGTGCTACCTATGCCCCGACGTACGAGGCACGCTCGGGGGCGTTTTTTGCCCGAACCCGGCACGGGGCTTGCGAACGTCCGGGGATTTCTCCCACACCAAAGATCCCACCCCCCAAAACTATAGCCAGCCCTCGGCCCCCACTGCCGCCGCTTCCACGGCACCACAGAGACTGGGGCTGCGGTCTCACCTGTGCTACCTATGCCCCGACGTACGAGGCACGCTCGGCAGCGTTTTTTGCCCGAACCCGGCTCGGGGCTTGCGAACGTCCGGGGATTTCTCCCACGCCAAAGAGCCCAGCCCCCAAAACTATATCCAGCCCTCGGCCCCCACTGCCGCCGCTTCCACGGCACCACAGAGACTGGGGCTGCGGTCTCACCTGTGCTACCTATGCCCCGACGTACGAGGCACGCTCGGGGGCGTTTTTTGCCCGAACCCGGCTCGGGGCTTGCGAACGTCCGGGGATTTCTCCCACGCCAAAGAGCCCAGCCCCCAAAACTATATCCAGCCCTGTGCCCCCACTGCCGCCGCTTCCACGGCACCACAGAGACTGTGGCTGCGGTCTCACCTGTGCTGCCTATGCCCCGACGTACGAGGCACGCTCGGCGGCGTTTTTTGCCCGAACCCGGCTCGGGGCTTGCGAACGTCCGGGGATTTCTCCCACGCCAAAGAGGCCACCCCCCAAAACTATAGGCAGCCCTGTGCCCCCACTGTCGCCGCTTCCACGGCACCACAGAGACTGGGGCTGCGGTCTCACCTGTGCTGCCTATGCCCCGACGTACGAGGCACGCTCGGCGGCGTTTTTTGCCCGAACCCGGCACGGGGCTTGCGAACGTCCGGGGATTTCTCCCACACCAAAGATCCCACCCCCCAAAACTATAGCCAGCCCTCGGCCCCCACTGCCGCCGCTTCCACGGCACCACAGAGACTGGGGCTGCGGTCTCACCTGTGCTACCTATGCCCCGACGCACGAGGCACGCTCGGCGGCGTTTTTTGCCCGAACCCGGCACGGGGCTTGCGAACGTCCGGGGATTTCTCCCACGCCAAAGAGGCCACCCCCCAAAGCTGTGGCCAGCCCTGTGCCCCCACTGCCGCTGCTTCCACGGCACCACAGAGACTGGGGCTGCGGTCTCACCTGTGCTACCTATGCCCCGACGTACGAGGCACGCTCGGCGGCGTTTTTTGCCCGAACCCGGCACGGGGCTTGCAAACGTCCGGGGATTTCTCCCACGCCAAAGAGCCCAGCCCCCAAAACTATAGCCAGCCCTCGGCCCCCACTGCCGCCGCTTCCACGGCACCACAGAGACTGGGGCTGCGGTCTCACCTGTGCTACCTATGCCCCGACGTACGAGGCACGCTCGGCGGCGTTTTTTGCCCGAACCCGGCTCGGGGCTTGCGAACGTCCGGGGATTTCTCCCACGCCAAAGAGGCCACCCCCCAAAACTATAGGCAGCCCTGTGCCCCCACTGCCGCCGCTTCCACGGCACCACAGAGACTGGGGCTGCGGTCTCACCTGTGCTGCCTATGCCCCGATGTACGAGGCACGCTCGGCGGCGTTTTTTGCCCGAACCCGGCACGGGGCTTGCGAACGTCCGGGGATTTCTCCCACGCCAAAGAGCCCACCCCCCAAAACTATAGGCAGCCCTCGGCCCCCACTGTCGCCGCTTCCACAGCACCACAGAGACTGGGGCTGCGGTCTCACCTGTGCTACCTATGCCCCGACGTACGAGGCACGCTCGGCGGCGTTTTTTGCCCGAACCCGACTCGGGGCTTGCGAACGTCCGGGGATTTCTCCCACGCCAAAGATCCCACCCCCCAAAACTATAGGCAGCCCTGTGCACCCACTGCCGCCGCTTCCACGGCACCACAGAGACTGGGGCTGCGGTCGCACCTGTGCTGCCTATGCCCCGACGTACGAGGCACGCTCGGCGGCGTTTTTTGCCCGAACCCGGCACGGGGCTTGCGAACGTCCGGGGATTTCTCCCACGCCAAAGAGGCCACCCCCCAAAGCTGTGGCCAGCCCTGTGCACCCACTGCCGCCGCTTCCACGGCACCACAGAGACTGGGGCTGCGGTCTCACCTGTGCTACCTATGCCCCGACGTACGAGGCACGCTCGGCGGCGTTTTTTGCCCGAACCCGGCTCGGGGCTTGCGAACGTCCGGGGATTTCTCCCACGCCAAAGAGCCCAGCCCCCAAAACTATATCCAGCCCTCGACCCCACTGCCGCCGCTTCCACGGCACCACAGAGACTGGGGCTGCGGTCTCACCTGTGCTGCCTATGCCCCGACGTACGAGGCACGCTCGGCGGCGTTTTTTGCCCGAACCCGGCACGGGGCTTGCGAACGTCCGGGGATTTCTCCCACACCAAAGATCCCACCCCCCAAAACTATAGCCAGCCCTCGGCCCCCACTGCCGCCGCTTCCACGGCACCACAGAGACTGGGGCTGCGGTCTCACCTGTGCTACCTATGCCCCGACGTACGAGGCACGCTCGGCAGCGTTTTTTGCCCGAACCCGGCTCGGGGCTTGCGAACGTCCGGGGATTTCTCCCACGACAAAGATCCCAGCCCCCAAAACTATATCCAGCCCTGTGCACCCACTGCCGCCGCTTCCACAGCACCACAGAGACTGGGGCTGCGGTCTCACCTGTGCTACCTATGCCCCGACGTACGAGGCACGCTCGGCGGCGTTTTTTGCCCGAACCCGGCACGGGGCTTGCGAACGTCCGGGGATTTCTCCCACGCCAAAGAGGCCACCCCCCAAAACTATAGGCAGCCCTGTGCCCCCACTGCCGCCGCTTCCACGGCACCACAGAGATTGTCTTGCGGTCTCACCTGTGCTGCCTATGCCCCGACGTACGAGGCACGCTCGGCGGCGTTTTTTGCCCGAACCCGGCACGGGGCTTGCGAACGTCCGGGGATTTCTCCCACACCAAAGATCCCACCCCCCAAAACTATAGCCAGCCCTGTGCCCCCACTGCCGCCGCTTCCACGGCACCACAGAGACTGGGGCTGCGGTCTCACCTGTGCTGCCTATGCCCCGATGTACGAGGCACGCTCGGCGGCGTTTTTTGCCCGAACCCGGCACGGGGCTTGCAAACGTCCGGGGATTTCTCCCACGCCAAAGAGGCCACCCCCCAAAACTATAGGCAGCCCTGTGCCCCCACTGCCGCCGCTTCCACGGCACCACAGAGACGGGGCTGCGGTCTCACCTGTGCTACCTATGCCCCGACGTACGAGGCACGCTCGGCGGCGTTTTTTGCCCGAACCCGGCACGGGGCTTGCGAACGTCCGGGGATTTCTCCCACGCCAAAGAGCCCACCCCCCAAAGCTGTGGCCAGCCCTGTGCCCCCACTGCCGCCGCTTCCACGGCACCACAGAGACTGGGGCTGCGGTCTCACCTGTGCTACCTATGCCCCGACGTACGAGGCACGCTCGGCGGCGTTTTTTGCCCGAACCCGGCTCGGGGCTTGCGAACGTCCGGGGATTTCTCCCACACCAAAGAGGCCACCCCCCAAAACTATAGGCAGCCCTCGGCCCCCACTGCCGCCGCTTCCACGGCACCACAGAGACTGGGGCTGCGGTCTCACCTGTGCTACCTATGCCCCGACGTACGAGGCACGCTCGGCGGCGTTTTTTGCCCGAACCCGGCTCGGGGCTTGCGTACGTCCGGGGGCTTGCGAACGTCCGGGGATTTCTCCCACGCCAAAGAGCCCAGCCCCCAAAACTATAGCCAGCCCTCGGCCCCCACTGCCGCCGCTTCCACGGCACCACAGAGACTGGGGCTGCGGTCTCACCTGTGCTGCCTATGCCCCGACGTACGAGGCATGCTCGGCGGCGTTTTTTGCCCGAACCCGGCACGGGGCTTGCGAACGTCCGGGGATTTCTCCCACGCCAAAGAGGCCACCCCCCAAAGCTGTGGCCAGCCCTGTGCCCCCACTGCCGCCGCTTCCACGGCACCACAGAGACTGGGGCTGCGGTCTCACCTGTGCTACCTATGCCCCGACGTACGAGGCACGCTCGGCGGCGTTTTTTGCCCGAACCCGGCACGGGGCTTGCGAACGTCCGGGGATTTCTCCCACGCCAAAGAGCCCAGCCCCCAAAACTATATCCAGCCCTCGGCCCCCACTGCCGCCGCTTCCACGGCACCACAGAGACTGGGGCTGCGGTCTCACCTGTGCTACCTATGCCCCGACGTACGAGGCACGCTCGGCGGCGTTTTTTGCCCGAACCCGGCTCGGGGCTTGCGAACATCCGGGGATTTCTCCCACACCAAAGATCCCACCCCCCAAAACTATAGCCAGCCCTCGGCCCCCACTGCCGCCGCTTCCACGGCACCACAGAGACTGGGGCTACGGTCTCACCTGTGCTACCTATGCCCCGACGTACGAGGCACGCTCGGCAGCGTTTTTTGCCCGAACCCGGCTCGGGGCTTGCGAACGTCCGGGGATTTCTCCCACGCCAAAGATCCCACCCCCCACAACTATAGGCAGCCCTGTACCCCCACTGCCGCCGCTTCCACGGCACCACAGAGACTGGGGCTGCGGTCTCACCTGTGCTACCTATGCCCCGACGTACGAGGCACGCTCGGCGGCGTTTTTTGCCCGAACCCGGCTCGGGGCTTGCGAACGTCCGGGGATTTCTCCCACGCCAAAGAGGCCACCCCCCAAAATTATAGCCAGCCCTCGGCCCCCACTGCCGCCGCTTCCACGGCACCACAGAGACTGTCTTGCGGTCTCACCTGTGCTGCCTATGCCCCGACGTACGAGGCACGCTCGGCGGCGTTTTTTGCCCGAACCCGGCTCGGGGCTTGCGAACGTCCGGGGATTTCTCCCACACCAAAGAGGCCACCCCCCAAAACTATAGCCAGCCCTCGGCCCCCACTGCCGCCGCTTCCACGGCACCACAGAGACTGGGGCTGCGGTCTCACCTGTGCTACCTATGCCCCGACGTACGAGGCACGCTCGGCAGCGTTTTATGCCCGAACCCGGCTCGGGGCTTGCGAACGTCCGGGGATTTCTCCCACGCCAAAGATCCCACCCCCCAAAACTATAGGCAGCCCTGTGCACCCACTGCCGCCGCTTCCACGGCACCACAGAGACTGGGGCTGCGGTCGCACCTGTGCTACCTATGCCCCGACGTACGAGGCACGCTCGGCGGCGTTTTTTGCCCGAACCCGGCACGGGGCTTGCGAACGTCCGGGGATTTCTCCCACACCAAAGATCCCACCCCCCAAAACTATAGGCAGCCCTGTGCACCCACTGCCGCCGCTTCCACGGCACCACAGAGACTGGGGCTGCGGTCTCACCTGTGCTGCCTATGCCCCGATGTACGAGGCACGCTCGGCGGCGTTTTTTGCCCGAACCCGGCATGGGGCTTGCGAACGTCCGGGGATTTCTCCCACGCCAAAGATCCCACCCCCCAAAACTATAGGCAGCCCTGTGCACCCACTGCCGCCGCTTCCACGGCACCACAGAGACTGGGGCTGCGGTCTCACCTGTGCTGCCTATGCCCCGATGTACGAGGCACGCTCGGCGGCGTTTTTTGCCCGAACCCGGCACGGGGCTTGCGAACGTCCGGGGATTTCTCCCACGCCAAAGAGGCCACCCCCCAAAGCTGTGGCCAGCCCTGTGCCCCCACTGCCGCCGCTTCCACGGCACCACAGAGACTGGGGCTGCGGTCTCACCTGTGCTACCTATGCCCCGACGTACGAGGCACGCTCGGCGGCGTTTTTTGCCCGAACCCGGCTCGGGGCTTGCGAACGTCCGGGGATTTCTCCCACACCAAAGAGGCCACCCCCCAAAACTATAGGCAGCCCTCGGCCCCCACTGCCGCCGCTTCCACGGCACCACAGAGACTGGGGCTGCGGTCTCACCTGTGCTACCTATGCCCCGACGTACGAGGCACGCTCGGCGGCGATTTTTGCCCGAACCCGGCACGGGGCTTGCGAACGTCCGGGGATTTCTCCCACGCCAAAGAGGCCACCCCCCAAAGCTGTGGCCAGCCCTCGGCCCCCACTGCCGCCGCTTCCACGGCACCACAGAGACTGGGGCTGCGGTCTCACCTGTGCTGCCTATGCCCCGACGTACGAGGCACGCTCGGCGGCGTTTTTTGCCCGAACCCGGCACGGGGCTTGCGAACGTCCGGGGATTTCTCCCACGCCAAAGATCCCACCCCCCAAAACTATAGGCAGCCCTGTGCCCCCACTGCCGCCGCTTCCACGGCACCACAGAGACTGGGGCTGCGGTCTCACCTGTGCTGCCTATGCCCCGATGTACGAGGCACGGTCGGCGGCGTTTTTTGCCCGAACCCAGCACGGGGCTTGCGAACGTCCGGGGATTTCTCCCACGCCAAAGAGGCCACCCCCCAAAACTATAGCCAGCCCTGTGCCCCCACTGCCGCCGCTTCCACGGCACCACAGAGACTGGGGCTGCGGTCTCACCTGTGCTGCCTATGCCCCGACGTACGAGGCACGCTCGGCGGCGTTTTTTGCCCGAACCCGGCACGGGGCTTGCGAACGTCCGGGGATTTCTCCCACGCCAAAGAGGCCACCCCCCAAAGCTGTGGCCAGCCCTGTGCCCCCACTGCCGCCGCTTCCACGGCACCACAGAGACTGGGGCTGCGGTCTCACCTGTGCTACCTATGCCCCGACGTACGAGGCACGCTCGGCGGCGTTTTTTGCCCGAACCCGGCTCGGGGCTTGCGAACGTCCGGGGATTTCACCCACACCAAAGAGGCCACCCCCCAAAACTATAGCCAGCCCTCGGCCCCCACTGCCGCCGCTTCCACGGCACCACAGAGACTGGGGCTGCGGTCTCACCTGTGCTACCTATGCCCCGACGTACGAGGCACGCTCGGCGGCGATTTTTGCCCGAACCCGGCACGGGGCTTGCGAACGTCCGGGGATTTCTCCCACGCCAAAGAGGCCACCCCCCAAAGCTGTGGCCAGCCCTCGGCCCCCACTGCCGCCGCTTCCACGGCACCACAGAGACTGGGGCTGCGGTCTCACCTGTGCTGCCTATGCCCCGACGTACGAGGCACGCTCGGCGGCGTTTTTTGCCCGAACGCGGCACGGGGCTTGCGAACGTCCGGGGATTTCTCCCACGCCAAAGAGGCCACCCCCCAAAACTATAGGCAGCCCTCGGCCCCCACTGCCGCCGCTTCCACGGCACCACAGAGACTGGGGCTGCGGTCTCACCTGTGCTACCTATGCCCCGACGTACGAGGCACGCTCGGCGGCGTTTTTTGCCCGAACCCGGCACGGGGCTTGCGAACGTCCGGGGATTTCTCCCACGCCAAAGAGGCCACCCCCCAAAACTATAGCCAGCCCTGTGCCCCCACTGCCGCCGCTTCCACGGCACCACAGAGACTGGGGCTGCGGTCGCACCTGTGCTACCTATGCCCCCACGTACGACGCACGCTCGGCGGCGTTTTTTGCCCGAACCCGGCACGGGGCTTGCGAACGTCCGGGGATTTCTCCCACGCCAAAGAGGCCACCCCCCAAAGCTGTGGCCAGCCCTGTGCCCCCACTGCCGCCGCTTCCACGGCACCACAGAGACTGGGGCTGCGGTCTCACCTGTGCTACCTATGCCCCGACGTACGAGGCACGCTCGGCGGCGTTTTTTGCCCGAACCCGGCACGGGGCTTGCGAACGTCCGGGGATTTCTCCCACGCCAAAGAGCCCAGCCCCCAAAACTATATCCAGCCCTCGGCCCCCACTGCCGCCGCTTCCACGGCACCACAGAGACTGGGGCTGCGGTCTCACCTGTGCTACCTATGCCCCGACGTACGAGGCACGCTCGGCGGCGTTTTTTGCCCGAACCCGGCTCGGGGCTTGCGTACGTCCGGGGATTTCTCCCACGCCAAAGAGGCCACCCCCCAAAACTATAGGCAGCCCTGTAGCCCCCACTGCCGCCGCTTCCACGGCACCACAGAGACTGGGGCTGCGGTCTCACCTGTGCTACCTATGCCCCCACGTACGAGGCACGCTCGGCGGCGTTTTTTGCCCGAACCCGGCACGGGGCTTGCGAACGTCCGGGGATTTCTCCCACGCCAAAGAGCCCAGACCCCAAAATTATAGCCAGCCCTCGGCCCCCACTGCCGCCGCTTCCACGGCACTACAGAGACTGGGGCTGCGGTCTCACCTGTGCTAACTATGCCCCGACGCACGAGGCACGCTCGGCGGCGTTTTTTGCCCGAACCCGGCACGGGGCTTGCGAACGTCCGGGGATTTCTCCCACGCCAAAGAGGCCACCCCCCAAAGCTGTGGCCAGCCCTGTGCCCCCACTGCCGCTGCTTCCACGGCACCACAGAGACTGGGGCTGCGGTCTCACCTGTGCTACCTATGCCCCGACGTACGAGGCACGCTCGGCGGCGTTTTTTGCCCGAACCCGGCACGGGGCTTGCGAACGTCCGGGGATTTCTCCCACGCCAAAGAGCCCAGCCCCCAAAACTATATCCAGCCCTCGGCCCCCACTGCCGCCGCTTCCACGGCACCACAGAGACTGGGGCTGCGGTCTCACCTGTGCTACCTATGCCCCGACGTACGAGGCACGCTCGGCGGCGTTTTTTGCCCGAACCCGGCTCGGGGCTTGCGAACGTCCGGGGATTTCTCCCACGCCAAAGAGCCCACCCCCCAAAACTATAGGCAGCCCTGTGCCCCCACTGCCGCCGCTTCCACGGCACCACAGAGACTGGGGCTGCGGTCTCACCTGTGCTGCCTATGCCCCGATGTACGAGGCACGCTCGGCGGCGTTTTTTGCCCGAACCCGGCACGGGGCTTGCGAACGTCCGGGGATTTCTCCCACGCCAAAGAGCCCACCCCCCAAAACTATAGCCAGCCCTCGGCCCCCACTGTCGCCGCTTCCACGGCACCACAGAGACTGGGGCTGCGGTCTCACCTGTGCTACCTATGCCCCGACGTACGAGGCACGCTCGGCAGCGTTTTTTGCCCGAACCCGGCTCGGGGCTTGCGAACGTCCGGGGATTTCTCCCACGCCAAAGATCCCACCCCCCAAAACTATAGGCAGCCCTGTGCACCCACTGCCGCCGCTTCCACGGCACCACAGAGACTGGGGCTGCGGTCGCACCTGTGCTGCCTATGCCCCGACGTACGAGGCACGCTCGGGGCGTTTTTTGCCCGAACCCGGCACGGGGCTTGCGAACGTCCGGGGATTTCTCCCACGCCAAAGAGGCCACCCCCCAAAGCTGTGGCCAGCCCTGTGCACCCCACTGCCGCCGCTTCCACGGCACCACAGAGACTGGGGCTGCGGTCTCACCTGTGCTACCTATGCCCCGACGTACGAGGCACGCTCGGCGGCGTTTTTTGCCCGAACCCGGCACAGGGCTTGCGAACGTCCGGGGATTTCTCCCACGCCAAAGAGCCCAGCCCCCAAAACTATAGCCAGCCCTCGGCCCCCACTGCCGCCGCTTCCACGGCACCACAGAGACTGGGGCTGCGGTCTCACCTGTGCTGCCTATGCCCCGACGTACGAGGCACGCTCGGCGGCGTTTTTTGCCCGAACCCGGCACGGGGCTTGCGAACGTCCGGGGATTTCTCCCACACCAAAGATCCCACCCCCCAAAACTATAGCCAGCCCTCGGCCCCCACTGCCGCCGCTTCCACGGCACCACAGAGACTGGGGCTGCGGTCTCACCTGTGCTACCTATACCCCGACGTACGAGGCACGCTCGGCAGCGTTTTTTGCCCGAACCCGGCTCGGGGCTTGCGAACGTCCGGGGATTTCTCCCACGCCAAAGAGGCCAGCCCCCAAAACTATATCCAGCCCTGTGCACCCACTGCCGCCGCTTCCACGGCACCACAGAGACTGGGGCTGCGGTCTCACCTGTGCTACCTATGCCCCGACGTACGAGGCACGCTCGGCGGCGTTTTTTGCCCGAACCCGGCACGGGGCTTGCGAACGTCCGGGGATTTCTCCCACGCCAAAGAGGCCACCCCCCAAAACTATAGGCAGCCCTGTGCCCCCACTGCCGCCGCTTCCACGGCACCACAGAGATTGTCTTGCGGTCTCACCTGTGCTGCCTATGCCCCGACGTACGAGGCACGCTCGGCGGCGTTTTTTGCCCGAACCCGGCACGGGGCTTGCGAACGTCCGGGGATTTCTCCCACACCAAAGATCCCACCCCCCAAAACTATAGCCAGCCCTCGGCCCCCACTGCCGCCGCTTCCACGGCACCACAGAGACTGGGGCTGCGGTCTCACCTGTGCTACCTATGCCCCGACGTACGAGGCACGCTCGGCGGCGTTTTTTGCCCGAACCCGGCACGGGGCTTGCGAACGTCCGGGGATTTCTCCCACGCCAAAGAGCCCAGCCCCCAAAACTATAGCCAGCCCTCGGCCCCCACTGCCGCCGCTTCCACGGCACCACAGAGACTGGGGCTGCGGTCTCACCTGTGCTACCTATGCCCCGACGTACGAGGCACGCTCGGCGGCGTTTTTTTGCCCGAACCCGGCACGGGGCTTGCGAACGTCCGGGGATTTCTCCCACGCCAAACAGGCCACCCCCCAAAGCTGTGGCCAGCCCTCGGCCCCCACTGCCGCCGCTTCCACGGCACCACAGAGACTGGGGCTGCGGTCTCACCTGTGCTACCTATGCCCCGACGTACGAGGCACGCTCGGCGGCGTTTTTTGCCCGAACCCGGCTCGGGGCTTGCGAACGTCCGGGGATTTCTCCCACACCAAAGAGGCCACCCCCCAAAACTATAGCCAGCCCTCGGCCCCCACTGCCGCCGCTTCCACGGCACCACAGAGACTGGGGCTGCGGTCTCACCTGTGCTACCTATGCCCCGACGTACGAGGCACGCTCGGCGGCGTTTTTTGCCCGAACCCGGCTCGGGGCTTGCGTACGTCCGGGGGCTTGCGAACGTCCGGGGATTTCTCCCACGCCAAAGAGCCCAGCCCCCAAAACTATAGCCAGCCCTCGGCCCCCACTGCCCGCCGCTCTCCACGGCACCACAGAGACTGGGGCTGCGGTCTCACCTGTGCTACCTATGCCCCGACGTACGAGGCACGCTCGGCGGCGTTTTTTGCCCGAACCCGGCACGGGGCTTGCGAACGTCCGGGGATTTCTCCCACACCAAAGAGCCCACCCCCCAAAACTATAGCCAGCCCTCGGCCCCCCACTTGCCGCCGCTTCCACGGCACCACAGAGACTGGGGCTGCGGTCTCACCTGTGCTACCTATGCCCCGACGTACGAGGCGATGCTCGGCGGCGTTTTTTGCCCGAACCCGGCACGGGGCTTGCGAACGTCCGGGGATTCTCTCCCACGCCAAAGAGGCCACCCCCCAAAACTATATCCAGCCCTGTGCACCCACTGCCGCCGCTTCCATGGCACCACAGAGACTGGGGCTGCGGTCTCACCTGTTGCTACCTATGCCCCGACGTACGAGGCGACGCTCGGCGGCGTTTTTTTGCCCGAACCCGGCTCGGGGCTTGCGAACGTCCGGGGGATTTCTCCCACGCCAAAGAGGCCACCCCCCAAAACTATAGCCAGCCCTGTGCCCCCCACTGCCGCCGCTTCCACGGCAACCACAGAGATTGTCTTGCGGTCTCACCTGTGCTGCCTATGCCCCGACGTACGAGGCAACGCTCGGCGGCGTTTTTTGCCCGAACCCGGCACGGGGCTTGCGAACGTCCGGGGATTTCTCCCACACCAAAGATCCCACCCCCCAAAACTATAGCCAGCCCTCGGCCCCCACTGCCGCCGCTTCCACGGCACCACAGAGACTGGGGCTGCGGTCTCACCTGTGCTACCTATGCCCCGACGTACGAGGCACGCTCGGCGGCGTTTTCTGCCGAACCCGGCACGGGGCTTGCGAACGTCCGGGGATTTCTCCCACGCCAAAGAGCCCAGCCCCCAAAACTATAGCCAGCCCTCGGCCCCCACTGCCGCCGCTTCCACGGCACCACAGAGAGCTGGGGCTGCGGTCTCACCTGTGCTACCTATGCCCCGACGTACGAGGCACGCTCGGCCGGCGTTTTTTTGCCCGAACCCGGCACGGGGCTTGCGAAACGTCCGGGGATTTCTCCCACGCCAAAGAGGCCACCCCCCAAAGCTGTGGCCAGCCCTCGGCCCCCACTGCCGCCGCTTCCACGGCACCACAGAGACTGGGGCTGCGGTCTCACCTGTGCTACCTATGCCCCGACGTACGAGGCACGCTCGGCGGCGTTTTTTGCCCGAACCCGGCTCGGGGCTTGCGAACGTCCGGGGATTTCTCCCACACCAAAGAGGCCACCCCCCAAAACTATAGCCAGCCCTCGGCCCCCCACTGCCGCCGCTTCCACGGCACCACAGAGACTGGGGCTGCGGTCTCACCTGTGCTACCTATGCCCCGACGTACGAGGCACGCTCGGCGGCGTTTTTTTGCCCGAACCCGGCTCGGGGCTTGCGTACGTCCGGGGGGCTTGCGAACGTCCAGGGATTTCTCCCACGCCAAAGAGCCCAGCCCCCAAAACTATAGCCAGCCCTCGGCCCCCCACTGCCGCCGCTTCCACGGCACCACAGAGACTGGGGCTGCGGTCTCACCTGTGCTACCTATGCCCCGACGTACGAGGCATGCTCGGCGGCGTTTTTTGCCCGAACCCGGCACGGGGCTTGCGAACGTCCGGGGATTTCTCCCACGCCAAAGAGCCCAGCCCCCCAAAACTATAGCCAGCCCTCGGCCCCCACTGCCGCCGCTTCCACGGCACCACAGAGACTGGGGCTGCGGTCTCACCTGTGCTACCTATGCCCCGATGTACGAGGCACGCTCGGCGGCGTTTTTTGCCCGAACCCGGCTCGGGGCTTGCGAACGTCCGGGGATTTCTCCCACGCCAAAGATCCCACCCCCCAAAACTATAGCCAGCCCTCGGCCCCCACTGCCGCCGCTTCCACGGCACCACAGAGACTGGGGCTGCGGTCTCACCTGTGCTACCTATGCCCCGACGTACGAGGCACGCTCAGCGGCGTTTTTTGCCCGAACCCGGCTCGGGGCTTGCGTACGTCCGGGGGCTTGCGAACGTCCGGGGATTTCTCCCACGCCAAAGAGCCCAGCCCCCAAAACTATAGCCAGCCCTCGGCCCCCACTGCCGCCGCTTCCACGGCACCACAGAGACTGGGGCTGCGGTCTCACCTGTGCTACCTATGCCCCGACGTACGAGGCATGCTCGGCGGCGTTTTTTGCCCGAACCCGGCACGGGGCTTGCGAACGTCCGGGGATTTCTCCCACGCCAAAGAGGCCACCCCCCAAAGCTGTGGCCAGCCCTCGGCCCCCACTGCCGCCGCTTCCACGGCACCACAGAGACTGGGGCTGCGGTCTCACCTGTGCTACCTATGCCCCGACGTACGAGGCACGCTCGGCGGCGTTTTTTGCCCGAACCCGGCTCGGGGCTGGCGTACGTCCGGGGATTTCTCCCACACCAAAGAGGCCACCCCCCAAAACTATAGTCAGCCCTGTGCCCCCACTGCCGCCGCTTCCACGGCACCACTAAGACTGGGGCTGCGGTCTCACCTGTGCTACCTATGCCCCGACGTACGAGGCACGCTCGGCGGCGTTTTTTGCCCGAACCCGGCTCGGGGCTTGCGAACGTCCGGGGATTTCTCCCACGCCAAAGAGCCCAGACCCCAAAACTATATCCAGCCTTCGGCCCCCACTGCCGCCGCTTCCACGGCACCACAGAGACTGGGGCTGCGGTCTCACCTGTGCTACCTATGCCCCGACGTACGAGGCACGCTCGGCGGCGTTTTTTGCCCGAACCCGGCTCGGGGCTTGCGAACGTCCGGGGATTTCTCCCACGCCAAAGAGGCCACCCCCCAAAACTATAGCCAGCCCTCGGCCCCCACTGCCGCCGCTTCCACGGCACCACAGAGACTGGGGCTGCGGTCTCACCTGTGCTACCTATGCCCCGACGTATGAGGCACGCTCGGCGGCGTTTTTTGCCCGAACCCGGCACGGGGCTTGCGAATGTCCGGGGATTTCTCCCACGCCAAATATCCCACCCCCCAAAACTATAGCCAGCCCTCGGCCCCCACTGCCGCCGCTTCCACGGCACCACAGAGACTGGGGCTGCGGTCTCACCTGTGCTACCTATGCCCCGACGTACAAGGCACGCTCGGCGGCGTTTTTTGCCCGAACCCGCTGGCATGGGGCTTGCGAACGTCCGGGGATTTCTCCACACCAAAGATCCCACCACCCAAAACTATAGGCAGCCCTCGGCCCCCACTGCCGCCGCTTCCACGGCACCACAGAGACTGGGGCTGCGGTCTCACCTGTGCTACCTATGCCCCAACGTACGAGGCACGCTCGGCGGCATTTTTTGCCCGAACCCGGCACGGGGCTTGCGAACGTCCGGGGATTTCTCCCACGCCAAAGAGCCCAGACCCCAAAACTATAGCCAGCCCTCGGCCCCCACTGCCGCCGCTTCCACGGCACCACAGAGACTGGGGCTGCGGTCTCACCTGTGCTACCTATGCCCCGACGTACGAGGCACGCTCGGCGGCGTTTTTTGCCCGAACCCGGCACGGGGCTTGCGAACGTCCGGGGATTTCTCCCACGCCAAAGAGCCCAGACCCCAAAACTATATCCAGCCCTCGGCCCCCCACTGCCTGCCGCTTCCACAGCACCACAGAGACTGGGGCTGCGGTCTCACCTGTGCTACCTATGCCCCGACGTACGAGGCACGCTCGGCGGCATTTTTTGCCCGAACCCGGCTCGGGGCTTGCGAACGTCCGGGATTTCTCCCACGCCAAAGAGCCCACCCCCCAAAACTATAGCCAGCCCTCGGCCCCCACTGCCGCCGCTTCCACGGCACCACAGAGACTGGGGCTGCGGTCGCACCTGTGCTACCTATGCCCCGACGTACGAGGCACGCTCGGCGGCGTTTTTTTGCCCGAACCCGGCACGGGCTTGCGAACGTCCGGGGATTTCTCCCACGCCAAAGAGGCCACCCCCCAAAGCTGTGGCCAGCCCTGTGCCCCCACTGCCGCCGCTTCCACGGCACCACAGAGACTGGGGCTGCGGTCTCACCTGTGCTACCTATGCCCCGACGTACGAGGCACGCTCGGCGGCGTTTTTTGCCCGAACCCGGCACGGGGCTTGCGAACGTCCGGGGATTTCTCCCACGCCAAAGAGGCCACCCCCCAAAACTATATCCAGCCCTCGGCCCCCACTGCCGCCGCTTCCACGGCACCACAGAGACTGGGGCTGCGGTCTCACCTGTGCTACCTATGCCCCGACGTACGAGGCACGCTCGGCGGCGTTTTTTGCCCGAACCCGGCTCGGGGCTTGCGAACGTCCGGGGATTTCTCCCACGCCAAAGAGGCCACCCCCCAAAACTATAGGCAGCCCTGTGCCCCCACTGCCGCCGCTTCCACGGCACCACTAAGACTGGGGCTGCGGTCTCACCTGTGCTGCCTATGCCCCGACGTACGAGGCACGCTCGGCGGCGTTTTTTGCCCGAACCCGGCTCGGGGCTTGCGAACGTCCGGGGATTTCTCCCACACCAAAGATCCCACCCCCCAAAACTATAGCCAGCCCTCGGCCCCCACTGCCGCCGCTTCCACGGCACCACAGAGACTGGGGCTGCGGTCTCACCTGTGCTACCTATGCCCCGACGTACGAGGCACGCTCGGCAACGTTTTTTGCCCGAACCCGGCTCGGGGCTTGCGAACGTCCGGGGATTTCTCCCACGCCAAAGAGGCCACCCCCCAAAACTATAGGCAGCCCTGTGCCCCCACTGCCGCCGCTTCCACGGCACCACAGAGATTGTCTTGCGGTCTCACCTGTGCTGCCTATGCCCCGACGGACGAGGCACGCTCGGCGGCGTTTTTTGCCCGAACCCGGCACGGGGCCTTGCGAACGTCCGGGGATTTCTCCCACACCAAAGATCCCACCCCCCAAAACTATAGCCAGCCCTCGGCCCCCACTGCGACCGCTTCCACGGCACCACAGAGACTGGGGCTGCGGTCTCACCTGTGCTACCTATGCCCCGACGTACGAGGCACGCTCGGCAGCGTTTTTTGCCCGAACCCGGCTCGGGGCTTGCGAACGTCCGGGGATTTCTCCCACGCCAAAGATCCCACCCCCCAAAACTATAGGCAGCCCTGTGCACCCACTGCCGCCGCTTCCACGGCACCACAGAGACTGGGGCTGCGGTCTCACCTGTGCTACCTATGCCCCGACGTACGAGGCACGCTCGGCGGCGTTTTTTGCCCGAACCCGGCTCGGGGCTTGCGAACGTCCGGGGATTTCTCCCACGCCAAAGAGGCCACCCCCCAAAACTATAGGCAGCCCTGTGCCCCCACTGCCGCCGCTTCCACGGCACCACAGAGACTGGGGCTGCGGTCTCACCTGTGCTGCCTATGCCCCGACGTACGAGGCACGCTCGGCGGCGTTTTTTGCCCGAACCCGGCACGGGGCTTGCGAACGTCCGGGGATTTCTCCCACACCAAAGATCCCACCCCCCCAAAACTATAGCCAGCCCTCGGCCCCCACTGCCGCCGCTTCCACGGCACCACTAAGACTGGGGCTGCGGTCGCACCTGTGCTGCCTATGCCCCGACGTACGAGGCACGCTCGGCGGCGTTTTTTGCCCGAACCCGGCACGGGGCTTGCGAACGTCCGGGGATTTCTCCCACGCCAAAGAGCCCAGCCCCCAAAACTATATCCAGCCCTCGGCCCCCACTGCCGCCGCTTCCACGGCACCACAGAGACTGGGGCTGCGGTCTCACCTGTGCTACCTATGCCCCGACGTACGAGGCACGCTCGGCGGCGTTTTTTGCCCGAACCCGGCTCGGGGCTTGCGAACGTCCGGGGATTTCTCCCACGCCAAAGAGGCCACCCCCCAAAACTATAGCCAGCCCTGTGCCCCCACTGCCGCCGCTTCCACGGCACCACAGAGACTGGGGCTGCGGTCTCACCTGTGCTACCTATGCCCCGACGTATGAGGCACGCTCGGCGGCGTTTTTTGCCCGAACCCGGCACGGGGCTTGAGAACGTCCGGGGATTTCTCCCACGCCAAAGATCCCACCCCCCAAAACTATAGCCAGCCCTCGGACCCCACTGCCGCCGCTTCCACGGCACCACAGAGACTGGGGCTGCGGTCTCACCTGTGCTACCTATGCCCCGACGTACGAGGCACGCTCGGCGGCGTTTTTTGCCCGAACCCGGCATGGGGCTTGCGAACGTCCGGGGATTTCTCCCACACCAAAGATCCCACCACCCAAAACTATAGGCAGCCCTCGGCCCCCACTGCCGCCGCTTCCACGGCACCACAGAGACTGGGGCTGCGGTCTCACCTGTGCTACCTATGCCCCAACGTACGAGGCACGCTCGGCGGCATTTTTTGCCCGAACCCGGCACGGGGCTTGCGAACGTCCGGGGATTTCTCCCACGCCAAAGAGCCCAGACCCCAAAACTATAGCCAGCCCTCGGCCCCCACTGCCGCCGCTTCCACGGCACCACAGAGACTGGGGCTGCGGTCTCACCTGTGCTACCTATGCCCCGACGTACGAGGCACGCTCGGCGGCGTTTTTTGCCCGAACCCGGCACGGGGCTTGCGAACGTCCGGGGATTTCTCCCACGCCAAAGAGCCCAGACCCCAAAACTATATCCAGCCCTCGGCCCCCACTGCCGCCGCTTCCACAGCACCACAGAGACTGGGGCTGCGGTCTCACCTGTGCTACCTATGCCCCGACGTACGAGGCACGCTCGGCGGCGTTTTTTGCCCGAACCCGGCTCGGGGCTTGCGAACGTCCGGGGATTTCTCCCACGCCAAAGAGCCCAGACCCCAAAACTATAGCCAGCCCTCGGCCCCCACTGCCGCCGCTTCCACGGCACCACAGAGACTGGGGCTGCGGTCGCACCTGTGCTACCTATGCCCCGACGTACGAGGCACGCTCGGCGGCGTTTTTTGCCCGAACCCGGCACGGGGCTTGCGAACGTCCGGGGATTTCTCCCACGCCAAAGAGGCCACCCCCCAAAGCTGTGGCCAGCCCTGTGCCCCCACTGCCGCCGCTTCCACGGCACCACAGAGACTGGGGCTGCGGTCTCACCTGTGCTACCTATGCCCCGACGTACGAGGCACGCTCGGCGGCGTTTTTTGCCCGAACCCGGCACGGGGCTTGCGAACGTCCGGGGATTTCTCCCACGCCAAAGAGGCCACCCCCCAAAACTATATCCAGCCCTCGGCCCCCACTGCCGCCGCTTCCACGGCACCACAGAGACTGGGGCTGCGGTCTCACCTGTGCTACCTATGCCCCGACGTACGAGGCACGCTCGGCGGCGTTTTTTGCCCGAACCCGGCTCGGGGCTTGCGAACGTCCGGGGATTTCTCCCACGCCAAAGAGGCCACCCCCCAAAACTATAGGCAGCCCTGTGCCCCCACTGCCGCCGCTTCCACGGCACCACTAAGACTGGGGCTGCGGTCTCACCTGTGCTGCCTATGCCCCGACGTACGAGGCACGCTCGGCGGCGTTTTTTGCCCGAACCCGGCTCGGGGCTTGCGAACGTCCGGGGATTTCTCCCACACCAAAGATCCCACCCCCCAAAACTATAGCCAGCCCTCGGCCCCCACTGCCGCCGCTTCCACGGCACCACAGAGACTGGGGCTGCGGTCTCACCTGTGCTACCTATGCCCCGACGTACGAGGCACGCTCGGCAACGTTTTTTGCCCGAACCCGGCTCGGGGCTTGCGAACGTCCGGGGATTTCTCCCACGCCAAAGAGGCCACCCCCCAAAACTATAGGCAGCCCTGTGCCCCCACTGCCGCCGCTTCCACGGCACCACAGAGATTGTCTTGCGGTCTCACCTGTGCTGCCTATGCCCCGACGGACGAGGCACGCTCGGCGGCGTTTTTTGCCCGAACCCGGCACGGGGCTTGCGAACGTCCGGGGATTTCTCCCACACCAAAGATCCCACCCCCCAAAACTATAGCCAGCCCTCGGCCCCCACTGCGACCGCTTCCACGGCACCACAGAGACTGGGGCTGCGGTCTCACCTGTGCTACCTATGCCCCGACGTACGAGGCACGCTCGGCAGCGTTTTTTGCCCGAACCCGGCTCGGGGCTTGCGAACGTCCGGGGATTTCTCCCACGCCAAAGATCCCACCCCCCAAAACTATAGGCAGCCCTGTGCACCCACTGCCGCCGCTTCCACGGCACCACAGAGACTGGGGCTGCGGTCTCACCTGTGCTACCTATGCCCCGACGTACGAGGCACGCTCGGCGGCGTTTTTTGCCCGAACCCGGCTCGGGGCTTGCGAACGTCCGGGGATTTCTCCCACGCCAAAGAGGCCACCCCCCAAAACTATAGGCAGCCCTGTGCCCCCACTGCCGCCGCTTCCACGGCACCACAGAGACTGGGGCTGCGGTCTCACCTGTGCTGCCTATGCCCCGACGTACGAGGCACGCTCGGCGGCGTTTTTTTGCCCGAACCCGGCACGGGGCTTGCGAACGTCCGGGGATTTCTCCCACACCAAAGATCCCACCCCCCAAAACTATAGCCAGCCCTCGGCCCCCACTGCCGCCGCTTCCACGGCACCACTAAGACTGGGGCTGCGGTCGCACCTGTGCTGCCTATGCCCCGACGTACGAGGCACGCTCGGCGGCGTTTTTTGCCCGAACCCGGCACGGGGCTTGCGAACGTCCGGGGATTTCTCCCACGCCAAAGAGCCCAGCCCCCAAAACTATATCCAGCCCTCGGCCCCCACTGCCGCCGCTTCCACGGCACCACAGAGACTGGGGCTGCGGTCTCACCTGTGCTACCTATGCCCCGACGTACGAGGCACGCTCGGCGGCGTTTTTTGCCCGAACCCGGCTCGGGGCTTGCGAACGTCCGGGGATTTCTCCCACGCCAAAGAGGCCACCCCCCAAAACTATAGCCAGCCCTGTGCCCCCACTGCCGCCGCTTCCACGGCACCACAGAGACTGGGGCTGCGGTCTCACCTGTGCTACCTATGCCCCGACGTATGAGGCACGCTCGGCGGCGTTTTTTGCCCGAACCCGGCACGGGGCTTGAGAACGTCCGGGGATTTCTCCCACGCCAAAGATCCCACCCCCCAAAACTATAGCCAGCCCTCGGACCCCACTGCCGCCGCTTCCACGGCACCACAGAGACTGTGGCTGCGGTCTCACCTGTGCTACCTATGCCCCGACGTACGAGGCACGCTCGGCGGCGTTTTTTGCCCGAACCCGGCATGGGGCTTGCGAACGTCCGGGGATTTCTCCCACACCAAAGATCCCACCACCCAAAACTATAGCCAGCCCTCGGCCCCCACTGCCGCCGCTTCCACGGCACCACAGAGACTGGGGCTGCGGTCTCACCTGTGCTACCTATGCCCCAACGTACGAGGCACGCTCGGCGGCATTTTTTGCCCGAACCCGGCACGGGGCTTGCGAACGTCCGGGGATTTCTCCCACGCCAAAGAGCCCAGACCCCAAAACTATAGCCAGCCCTCGGCCCCCACTGCCGCCGCTTCCACGGCACCACAGAGACTGGGGCTGCGGTCTCACCTGTGCTACCTATGCCCCGACGTACGAGGCACGCTCGGCGGCGTTTTTTACCCGAACCCGGCACGGGGCTTGCGAACGTCCGGGGATTTCTCCCACGCCAAAGAGCCCAGCCCCCAAAACTATAGCCAGCCCTCGGCCCCCACTGCCGCCGCTTCCACAGCACCACAGAGACTGGGGCTGCGGTCTCACCTGTGCTACCTATGCCCCGACGTACGAGGCACGCTCGGCGGCGTTTTTTGCCCGAACCCGGCTCGGGGCTTGCGAACGTCCGGGGATTTCTCCCACGCCAAAGAGCCCAGACCCCAAAACTATAGGCAGCCCTGTGCACCCACTGCCGCCGCTTCCACGGCACCACAGAGACTGGGGCTGCGGTCTCACCTGTGCTACCTATGCCCCGACGTACGAGGCACGCTCGGCGGCGTTTTTTGCCCGAACCCCGGCACGGGGCTTGCGAACGTCCGGGGATTTCTCCCACGCCAAAGATCCCACCCCCCAAAACTATAGGCAGCCCTGTGCCCCCACTGCCGCCGCTTCCACGGCACCACAGAGACTGTCTTGCGGTCTCACCTGTGCTGCCTATGCCCTGACGTACGAGGCACGCTCGGCGGCGTTTTTTGCCCGAACCCGGCACGGGGGCTTGCGAACGTCCGGGGATTTCTCCCACACCAAAGATCCCACCCCCCAAAACTATACCCAGCCCTCGGCCCCCACTGCCGCCGCTTCCACGGCACCACAGAGACTGGGGCTGCGGTCTCACCTGTGCTACCTATGCCCCGACGTACGAGGCACGCTCGGCAGCGTTTTTTGCCCGAACCCGGCTCGGGGCTTGCGAACGTCCGGGGATTTCTCCCACGCCAAAGATCCCAGCCCCCAAAACTATAGGCAGCCCTGTGCACCCACTGCCGCCGCTTCCACGGCACCACAGAGACTGGGGCTGCGGTCGCACCTGTGCTGCCTATGCCCCGACGTACGAGGCACGCTCGGCGGCGTTTTCTGCCCGAACCCGGCACGGGGCTTGCGAACGTCCGGGGATTTCTCCCACACCAAAGATCCCACCCCCCAAAACTATAGCCAGCCCTCGGCCCCCACTGCCGCCCGCTTCCACGGCACCACAGAGACTGGGGCTGCGGTCTCACCTGTGCTACCTATGCCCCGACGTACGAGGCACGCTCGGCGGCGTTTTTTGCCCGAACCCGGCACGGGGCTTGCGAACGTCCGGGGATTTCTCCCACGCCAAAGAGGCCACCCCCCAAAGCTGTGGCCAGCCCTCGGCCCCCACTGCCGCCGCTTCCACGGCACCACAGAGACTGGGGCTGCGGTCTCACCTGTGCTACCTATGCCCCGACGTACGAGGCACGCTCGGCGGCGTTTTTTGCCCGAACCCGGCTCGGGGCTTGCGTACGTCCGGGGGCTTGCGAACGTCCGGGGATTTCTCCCCACGCCAAAGAGTCCAGCCCCCAGAACTATAGCCAGCCCTCGGCCCCCACTGCCGCCGCTTCCACGGCACCACAGAGACTGGGGCTGCGGTCTCACCTGTGCTACCTATGCCCTGACGTACGAGGCACGCTCGGCGGCATTTTTTTGCCCGAACCCCGGCACGGGGCTTGCGAACGTCCGGGGATTTCTCCCACGCCAAAGAGGCCACCCCCCAAAGCTGTGGCCAGCCCTCGGCCCCCACTGCCCGCCGTTTCCACGGCACCACAGAGACTGGGGCTGCGGTCTCACCTGTGCTACCTATGCCCCGACGTACGAGGCACGCTCGGCTGCGTTTTTTGCCCGAACCCGGCTCGGGGTTTGCGAACGTCCGGGGATTTCTCCCACGCCAAGAAGCCACCCCCCAAAACTATAGGCAGCCCACGGCCCCCACTGCCGCCGCTTCCACGGCACCACAGAGACTGGGGCTGCGGTCGCACCTGTGCTACCTATGCCCCGACGTACGAGGCACGCTCGGCGGCGTTTTTTGCCCGAACCCGGCTCGGGGCTTGCGAACGTCCGGGGATTTCTCCCACGCCAAAGAGCCCAGACCCCAAAACTATATCCAGCCTTCGGCCCCCACTGCCGCCGCTTCCACGGCACCACAGAGACTGGGGCTGCGGTCTCACCTGTGCTGCCTATGCCCCGACGTACGAGGCAAGCTCGGCGGCGTTTCTTGCCCGAACCTGGCACGGGGGCTTGCGAACGTCCGGGGATTTCTCCCACGCCAAAGAGCCCACCCCCCAAAGCTGTGGCCAGCCCTCGGCCCCCACTGCCGCCGCTTCCACGGCACCACAGAGACTGGGGCTGCGGTCTCACCTGTGCTACCTATGCCCCGACGTACGAGGCACGCTCGGCGGCGTTTTTTGCCCGAACCCGGCACGGGGCTTGCGAACGTCCGGGGATTTCTCCCACACCAAAGAGGCCACCCCCCAAAGCTGTGGCCAGCCCTGTGCCCCCACTGCCGCCGCTTCCACGGCACCACAGAGACTGGGGCTGCGGTCTCACCTGTGCTGCCTATGCCCCGACGTACGAGGCACGCTCGGCTTCGTTTTTTGCCCGAACCCGGCACGGGGCTTGCGAACGTCCGGGGATTTCTCCCACACCAAAGATCCCACCCCCCAAAACTATAGCCAGCCCTCGGCCCCCACTGCCGCCCGCTTCCACGGCACCACAGAGACTGGGGCTGCGGTCTCACCTGTGCTACCTATGCCCCGACGTACGAGGCACGCTCGGCGGCGTTTTTTGCCCGAACCCGGCACGGGGCTTGCGAACGTCCGGGGATTTCTCCCACGCCAAAGATCCCAGCCCCCAAAACTATAGCCAGCCCTCGGCCCCCACTGCCGCCGCTTCCACGGCACCACAGAGACTGGGGCTGCGGTCTCACCTGTGCTACCTATGCCCCAACGTACGAGGCACGCTCGGCGGCGTTTTTTGCCCGAACCCGGCACGGGGCTTGCGAACGTCCGGGGATTTCTCCCACGCCAAATAGCCCACCCCCCAAAGCTGTGGCCAGCCCTGTGCACCCACTGCCGCCGCTTCCACGGCACCACAGAGACTGGGGCTGCGGTCTCACCTGTGCTACCTATGCCCCGACGTACGAGGCACGCTCGGCGGCGTTTTTTGCCCGAACCCGGTTCAGGGCTTGCGAACGTCCACGGATTTCTCCCACGCCAAAGAGGCCACCCCCCAAAAGTATAGCCAGCCCTGTGCACCCACTGCCGCCGCTTCCACGGCACCACAGAGACTGGGGCTGCGGTCTCACCTGTGCTACCTATGCCCCGACGTACGAGGCACGCTCGGCGGCATTTTTTGCCCGAACCCGGCACGGGGCTTGCGAACGTCCGGGGATTTCTCCCACGCCAAAGAGGCCACCCCCCAAAACTATAGCCAGCCCTCGGCCCCCACTGCCGCCGCTTCCACGGCACCACAGAGACTGGGGCTGCGGTCGCACCTGTGCTACCTATGCCCCGACGTACGAGGCACGCTCGGCGGCGTTTTATGCCCGAACCCGGCACGGGGCTTGCGAACGTCCGGGGATTTCTCCCACGCCAAAGAGCCCAGACCCCAAAACTATAGCCAGCCCTCGGCCCCCACTGCCGCCGCTTCCACGGCACCACAGAGACTGGGGCTGCGGTCGCACCTGTGCTACCTATGCCCCGACGTACGAGGCACGCTCGGCGGCGTTTTTTGCCCGAACCCGGCACGGGGCTTGCGAACGTCCGGGGATTTCTCCCACGCCAAAGAGGCCACCCCCCAAAGCTGTGGCCAGCCCTGTGCCCCCACTGCCGCCGCTTCCACGGCACCACAGAGACTGGGGCTGCGGTCTCACCTGTGCTGCCTATGCCCCGACGTACGAGGCACGCTCGGCGGCGTTTTTTGCCCGAACCCGGCACGGGGCTTGCGAACGTCCGGGGATTTCTCCCACACCAAAGAGCCCAGACCCCAAAACTATAGCCAGCCCTCGGCCCCCACTGCCGCCGCTTCCACGGCACCACAGAGACTGGGGCTGCGGTCTCACCTGTGCTGCCTATGCCCCGACGTACGAGGCACGCTCGGCGGCGTTTTTTGCCCGAACCCGGCACGGGGCTTGCGAACGTCCGGGGATTTCTCCCACGCCAAAGAGCCCAGCCCCCAAAGCTGTGGCCAGCCCTCGGCCCCCACTGCCGCCGCTTCCACGGCACCACAGAGACTGGGGCTGCGGTCGCACCTGTGCTACCTATGCCCCGACGTACGAGGCACGCTCGGCGGCGTTTTTTGCCCGAACCCGGCACGGGGCTTGCGAACGTCCGGGGATTTCTCCCACGCCAAAGAGGCCACCCCCCAAAGCTGTGGCCAGCCCTGTGCCCCCACTGCCGCCGCTTCCACGGCACCACAGAGACTGGGGCTGCGGTCTCACCTGTGCTACCTATGCCCCGACGTACGAGGCACGCTCGGCGGCGTTTTTTGCCCGAACCCGGCACGGGGCTTGCGAACGTCCGGGGATTTCTCCCACGCCAAAGAGCCCAGCCCCCAAAACTATAGCCAGCCCTCGGCCCCCACTGCCGCCGCTTCCACGGCACCACAGAGACTGGGGCTGCGGTCTCACCTGTGCTACCTATGCCCCGACGTACGAGGCACGCTCGGCGGCGTTTTTTGCCCGAACCCGGCTCGGGGCTTGCGAACGTCCGGGGATTTCTCCCACGCCAAAGAGGCCACCCCCCAAAACTATAGGCAGCCCTGTGCCCCCACTGCCGCCGCTTCCACGGCACCACAGAGACTGGGGCTGCGGTCTCACCTGTGCTGCCTATGCCCCGACGTACGAGGCACGCTCGGCGGCGTTTTTTGCCCGAACCCGGCTCGGGGCTTGCGAACGTCCGGGGATTTCTCCCACACCAAAGATCCCACCCCCCAAAACTATAGCCAGCCCTCGGCCCCCACTGCCGCCGCTTCCACGGCACCACAGAGACTGGGGCTGCGGTCTCACCTGTGCTACCTATGCCCCGACGTACGAGGCACGCTCGGCAGCGTTTTTTGCCCGAACCCGGCTCGGGGCTTGCGAACGTCCGGGGATTTCTCCCACGCCAAAGAGGCCACCCCCCAAAACTATAGGCAGCCCTGTGCCCCCACTGCCGCCGCTTCCACGGCACCACAGAGACTGGGGCTGCGGTCTCACCTGTGCTGCCTATGCCCCGACGTACGAGGCACGCTCGGCGGCGTTTTTTGCCCGAACCCGGCTCGGGGCTTGCGAACGTCCGGGGATTTCTCCCACGCCAAAGAGGCCACCCCCCAAAACTATAGCCAGCCCTCGGCCCCCACTGCCGCCGCTTCCACGGCACCACAGAGACTGGGGCTGCGGTCTCACCTGTGCTACCTATGCCCCGACGTACGAGGCACGCTCGGCAGCGTTTTTTGCCCGAACCCGGCTCGGGGCTTGCGAACGTCCGGGGATTTCTCCCACGCCAAAGAGGCCACCCCCCAAAACTATAGGCAGCCCTGTGCCCCCACTGCCGCCGCTTCCACGGCACCACAGAGACTGGGGCTGCGGTGTCACCTGTGCTGCCTATGCCCCGACGTACGAGGCACGCTCGGCGGCATTTTTTGCCCGAACCCGGCACGGGGCTTGCGAACGTCCGGGGATTTCTCCCACGCCAAAGAGGCCACCCCCCAAAACTATAGCCAGCCCTCGGCCCCCACTGCCGCCGCTTCCACGGCACCACAGAGACTGGGGCTGCGGTCGCACCTGTGCTACCTATGCCCCGACGTACGAGGCACGCTCGGCGGCGTTTTATGCCCGAACCCGGCACGGGGCTTGCGAACGTCCGGGGATTTCTCCCACGCCAAAGAGCCCAGACCCCAAAACTATAGCCAGCCCTCGGCCCCCACTGCCGCCGCTTCCACGGCACCACAGAGACTGGGGCTGCGGTCGCACCTGTGCTACCTATGCCCCGACGTACGAGGCACGCTCGGCGGCGTTTTTTGCCCGAACCCGGCACGGGGCTTGCGAACGTCCGGGGATTTCTCCCACGCCAAAGAGGCCACCCCCCAAAGCTGTGGCCAGCCCTGTGCCCCCACTGCCGCCGCTTCCACGGCACCACAGAGACTGGGGCTGCGGTCTCACCTGTGCTGCCTATGCCCCGACGTACGAGGCACGCTCGGCGGCGTTTTTTGCCCGAACCCGGCACGGGGCTTGCGAACGTCCGGGGATTTCTCCCACGCCAAAGAGCCCAGACCCCAAAACTATAGCCAGCCCTCGGCCCCCACTGCCGCCGCTTCCACGGCACCACAGAGACTGGGGCTGCGGTCGCACCTGTGCTACCTATGCCCCGACGTACGAGGCACGCTCGGCGGCGTTTTTTGCCCGAACCCGGCACGGGGCTTGCGAACGTCCGGGGATTTCTCCCACGCCAAAGAGGCCACCCCCCAAAGCTGTGGCCAGCCCTGTGCCCCCACTGCCGCCGCTTCCACGGCACCACAGAGACTGGGGCTGCGGTCTCACCTGTGCTACCTATGCCCCGACGTACGAGGCACGCTCGGCGGCGTTTTTTGCCCGAACCCGGCACGGGGCTTGCGAACGTCCGGGGATTTCTCCCACGCCAAAGAGCCCAGCCCCCAAAACTATAGCCAGCCCTCGGCCCCCACTGCCGCCGCTTCCACGGCACCACAGAGACTGGGGCTGCGGTCTCACCTGTGCTGCCTATGCCCCGACGTACGAGGCACGCTCGGCGGCGTTTTTTGCCCGAACCCGGCACGGGGCTTGCGAACGTCCGGGGATTTCTCCCACACCAAAGAGCCCAGACCCCAAAACTATAGCCAGCCCTCGGCCCCCACTGCCGCCGCTTCCACGGCACCACAGAGACTGGGGCTGCGGTCTCACCTGTGCTGCCTATGCCCCGACGTACGAGGCACGCTCGGCGGCGTTTTTTGCCCGAACCCGGCACGGGGCTTGCGAACGTCCGGGGATTTCTCCCACGCCAAAGAGCCCAGCCCCCAAAGCTGTGGCCAGCCCTGTGCACCCACTGCCGCCGCTTCCACGGTACCACAGAGACTGGGGCTGCGGTCTCACCTGTGCTACCTATGCCCCGACGTACGAGGCACGCTCGGCGGCGTTTTTTGCCCGAACCCGGCTCGGGGCTTGCGAACGTCCGGGGATTTCTCCCACGCCAAAGAGCCCAGACCCCAAAACTATAGCCAGCCCTCGGCCCCCACTGCCGCCGCTTCCACGGCACCACAGAGACTGGGGCTGCGGTCGCACCTGTGCTACCTATGCCCCGACGTACGAGGCACGCTCGGCGGCGTTTTTTGCCCGAACCCGGCACGGGGCTTGCGAACGTCCGGGGATTTCTCCCACGCCAAAGAGGCCACCCCCCAAAGCTGTGGCCAGCCCTGTGCCCCCACTGCCGCCGCTTCCACGGCACCACAGAGACTGGGGCTGCGGTCTCACCTGTGCTGCCTATGCCCCGACGTACGAGGCACGCTCGGCGGCGTTTTTTGCCCGAACCCGGCACGGGGCTTGCGAACGTCCGGGGATTTCTCCCACACCAAAGAGCCCAGACCCCAAAACTATAGCCAGCCCTCGGCCCCCACTGCCGCCGCTTCCACGGCACCACAGAGACTGGGGCTGCGGTCTCACCTGTGCTGCCTATGCCCCGACGTACGAGGCACGCTCGGCGGCGTTTTTTTGCCCGAACCCGGCACGGGGCTTGCGAACGTCCGGGGATTTCTCCCACGCCAAAGAGCCCAGCCCCCAAAGCTGTGGCCAGCCCTCGGCCCCCACTGCCGCCGCTTCCACGGCACCACAGAGACTGGGGCTGCGGTCGCACCTGTGCTACCTATGCCCCGACGTACGAGGCACGCTCGGCGGCGTTTTTTGCCCGAACCCGGCACGGGGCTTGCGAACGTCCGGGGATTTCTCCCACGCCAAAGAGGCCACCCCCCAAAGCTGTGGCCAGCCCTGTGCCCCCACTGCCGCCGCTTCCACGGCACCACAGAGACTGGGGCTGCGGTCTCACCTGTGCTACCTATGCCCCGACGTACGAGGCACGCTCGGCGGCGTTTTTTGCCCGAACCCGGCACGGGGCTTGCGAACGTCCGGGGATTTCTCCCACGCCAAAGAGCCCAGCCCCCAAAACTATAGCCAGCCCTCGGCCCCCACTGCCGCCGCTTCCACGGCACCACAGAGACTGGGGCTGCGGTCTCACCTGTGCTACCTATGCCCCAACGTACGAGGCACGCTCGGCGGCGTTTTTTGCCCGAACCCGGCTCGGGGCTTGCGAACGTCCGGGGATTTCTCCCACGCCAAAGAGGCCACCCCCCAAAACTATAGGCAGCCCTGTGCCCCCACTGCCGCCGCTTCCACGGCACCACAGAGACTGGGGCTGCGGTCTCACCTGTGCTGCCTATGCCCCGACGTACGAGGCACGCTCGGCGGCGTTTTTTGCCCGAACCCGGCTCGGGGCTTGCGAACGTCCGGGGATTTCTCCCACACCAAAGATCCCACCCCCCAAAACTATAGCCAGCCCTCGGCCCCCACTGCCGCCGCTTCCACGGCACCACAGAGACTGGGGCTGCGGTCTCACCTGTGCTACCTATGCCCCGACGTACGAGGCACGCTCGGCAGCGTTTTTTGCCCGAACCCGGCTCGGGGCTTGCGAACGTCCGGGGATTTCTCCCACGCCAAAGAGGCCACCCCCCAAAACTATAGGCAGCCCTGTGCCCCCACTGCCGCCGCTTCCACGGCACCACAGAGACTGGGGCTGCGGTGTCACCTGTGCTGCCTATGCCCCGACGTACGAGGCACGCTCGGCGGCGTTTTTTGCCCGAACCCGGCTCGGGGCTTGCGAACGTCCGGGGATTTCTCCCACGCCAAAGATCCCACCCCCCAAAACTATAGCCAGCCCTCGGCCCCCACTGCCGCCGCTTCCACGGCACCACAGAGACTGGGGCTGCGGTCTCACCTGTGCTACCTATGCCCCGACGTACGAGGCACGCTCGGCAGCGTTTTTTGCCCGAACCCGGCACGGGGCTTGAGAACGTCCGGGGATTTCTCCCACGCCAAAGATCCCACCCCCCAAAACTATAGCCAGCCCTCGGCCCCCACTGCCGCCGCTTCCACGGCACCACAGAGACTGGGGCTGCGGTCTCACCTGTGCTACCTATGCCCCGACGTACGAGGCACGCTCGGCGGCGTTTTTTGCCCGAACCCGGCATGGGGCTTGCGAACGTCCGGGGATTTGTCCCACACCAAAGATCCCACCACCCAAAACTATAGCCAGCCCTCGGCCCCCACTGCCGCCGCTTCCACGGCACCACAGAGACTGGGGCTGCGGTCTCACCTGTGCTACCTATGCCCCAACGTACGAGGCACGCTCGGCGGCATTTTTTGCCCGAACCCGGCACGGGGCTTGCGAACGTCCGGGGATTTCTCCCACGCCAAAGAGCCCAGCCCCCAAAACTATATCCAGCCCTCGGCCCCCACTGCCGCCGCTTCCACGGCACCACAGAGACTGGGGCTGCGGTCTCACCTGTGCTACCTATGCCCCGACGTACGAGGCACGCTCGGCGGCGTTTTTTACCCGAACCCGGCACGGGGCTTGCGAACGTCCGGGGATTTCTCCCACGCCAAAGAGCCCAGACCCCAAAACTATAGCCAGCCCTCGGCCCCCACTGCCGCCGCTTCCACAGCACCACAGAGACTGGGGCTGCAGTCTCACCTGTGCTACCTATGCCCCGACGTACGAGGCACGCTCGGCGGCGTTTTTTGCCCGAACCCGGCTCGGGGCTTGCGAACGTCCGGGGATTTCTCCCACGCCAAAGAGCCCAGACCCCAAAACTATAGCCAGCCCTCGGCCCCCACTGCCGCCGCTTCCACGGCACCACAGAGACTGGGGCTGCGGTCTCACCTGTGCTACCTATGCCCCGACGTACGAGGCACGCTCGGCGGCGTTTTTTGCCCGAACCCGGCACGGGGCTTGCGAACGTCCGGGGATTTCTCCCACGCCAAAGAGGCCACCCCCCAAAGCTGTGGCCAGCCCTGTGCCCCCACTGCCGCCGCTTCCACGGCACCACAGAGACTGGGGCTGCGGTCTCACCTGTGCTACCTATGCCCCGACGTACGAGGCACGCTCGGCGGCGTTTTTTGCCCGAACCCGGCACGGGGCTTGCGAACGTCCGGGGATTTCTCCCACGCCAAAGATCCCACCCCCCAAAACTATAGCCAGCCCTCGGCCCCCACTGCCGCCGCTTCCACGGCACCACAGAGACTGGGGCTGCGGTCTCACCTGTGCTACCTATGCCCCGACGTACGAGGCACGCTCGGCGGCGTTTTTTGCCCGAACCCGGCTCGGGGCTTGCGAACGTCCGGGGATTTCTCCCACGCCAAAGAGGCCACCCCCCAAAACTATAGGCAGCCCTGTGCCCCCACTGCCGCCGCTTCCACGGCACCACAGAGACTGGGGCTGCGGTCGCACCTGTGCTGCCTATGCCCCGACGTACGAGGCACGCTCGGCGGCGTTTTTTGCCCGAACCCGGCACGGGGCTTGCGAACGTCCGGGGATTTCTCCCACACCAAAGATCCCACCCCCCAAAACTATAGCCAGCCCTCGGCCCCCACTGCCGCCGCTTCCACGGCACCACAGAGACTGGGGCTGCGGTCTCACCTGTGCTACCTATGCCCCGACGTACGAGGCACGCTCGGCAGCGTTTTTTGCCCGAACCCGGCTCGGGGCTTGCGAACGTCCGGGGATTTCTCCCACGCCAAAGAGGCCACCCCCCAAAACTATAGCCAGCCCTGTGCCCCCACTGCCGCCGCTTCCACGGCACCACAGAGACTGGGGCTGCGGTCTCACCTGTGCTGCCTATGCCCCGACGTACGAGGCACGCTCGGCGGCGTTTTTTGCCCGAACCCGGCACGGGGCTTGCGAACGTCCGGGGATTTCTCCCACACCAAAGATCCCACCCCCCAAAACTATAGCCAGCCCTCGGCCCCCCCTGCCGCCGCTTCCACGGCACCACAGAGACTGGGGCTGCGGTCTCACCTGTGCTACCTATGCCCCGACGTACGAGGCACGCTCGGCAGCGTTTTTTGCCCGAACCCGGCTCGGGGCTTGCGAACGTCCGGGGATTTCTCCCACGCCAAAGATCCCACCCCCCAAAACTATAGGCAGCCCTGTGCACCCACTGCCGCCGCTTCCACGGCACCACAGAGACTGGGGCTGCGGTCTCACCTGTGCTACCTATGCCCCGACGTACGAGGCACGCTCGGCGGCGTTTTTTGCCCGAACCCGGCACGGGGCTTGCGAACGTCCGGGGATTTCTCCCACGCCAAAGATCCCACCCCCCAAAACTATAGGCAGCCCTCGGCCCCCACTGCCGCCGCTTCCACGGCACCACAGAGACTGTCTTGCGGTCTCACCTGTGCTGCCTATGCCCTGACGTACGAGGCACGCTCGGCGGCGTTTTTTGCCCGAACCCGGCACGGGGCTTGCGAACGTCCGGGGATTTCTCCCACACCAAAGATCCCACCCCCCAAAACTATACCCAGCCCTCGGCCCCCACTGCCGCCGCTTCCACGGCACCACAGAGACTGGGGCTGCGGTCTCACCTGTGCTACCTATGCCCCGACGTACGAGGCACGCTCGGCAGCGTTTTTTGCCCGAACCCGGCTCGGGGCTTGCGAACGTCCGGGGATTTCTCCCACGCCAAAGATCCCAGCCCCCAAAACTATAGGCAGCCCTGTGCACCCACTGCCGCCGCTTCCACGGCACCACAGAGACTGGGGCTGCGGTCGCACCTGTGCTGCCTATGCCCCGACGTACGAGGCACGCTCGGCGGCGTTTTTTGCCCGAACCCGGCACGGGGCTTGCGAACGTCCGGGGATTTCTCCCACACCAAAGATCCCACCCCCCAAAACTATAGCCAGCCCTCGGCCCCCACTGCCGCCGCTTCCACGGCACCACAGAGACTGGGGCTGCGGTCTCACCTGTGCTACCTATGCCCCGACGTACGAGGCACGCTCGGCGGCGTTTTTTGCCCGAACCCGGCACGGGGCTTGCGAACGTCCGGGGATTTCTCCCACGCCAAAGAGGCCACCCCCCAAAGCTGTGGCCAGCCCTCGGCCCCCACTGCCGCCGCTTCCACGGCACCACAGAGACTGGGGCTGCGGTCTCACCTGTGCTACCTATGCCCCGACGTACGAGGCACGCTCGGCGGCGTTTTTTGCCCGAACCCGGCACGGGGCTTGCGAACGTCCGGGGATTTCTCCCACGCCAAAGAGGCCACCCCCCAAAGCTGTGGCCAGCCCTGTGCACCCACTGCCGCCGCTTCCACGGCACCACAGAGACTGGGGCTGCGGTCTCACCTGTGCTACCTATGCCCCGACGTACGAGGCACGCTCGGCGGCGTTTTTTGCCCGAACCCGGCTCGGGGCTTGCGAACGTCCGGGGATTTCTCCCACGCCAAAGATGCCACCCCCCAAAACTATAGCCAGCCCTCGGCCCCCACTGCCGCCGCTTCCACGGCACCACAGAGACTGGGGCTGCGGTCTCACCTGTGCTACCTATGCCCCGACGTACGAGGCACGCTCGGCGGCGTTTTTTGCCCGAACCCGGCTCGGGGCTTGCGTACGTCCGGGGGCTTGCGAACGTCCCGGGATTTCTCCCACGCCAAAGAGTCCAGCCCCCAGAACTATAGCCAGCCCTCGGCCCCCACTGCCGCCGCTTCCACGGCACCACAGAGACTGGGGCTGCGGTCTCACCTGTGCTACCTATGCCCTGACGTACGAGGCACGCTCGGCGGCGTTTTTTGCCCGAACCCGGCACGGGGCTTGCGAACGTCCGGGGATTTCTCCCACGCCAAAGAGGCCACCCCCCAAAGCTGTAGCCAGCCCTCGGCCCCCACTGCCGCCGTTTCCACGGCACCACAGAGACTGGGGCTGCGGTCTCACCTGTGCTACCTATGCCCCGACGTACGAGGCACGCTCGGCGGCGTTTTTTTGCCCGAACCCGGCTCGGGGTTTGCGAACGTCCGGGGATTTCTCCCACGCCAAAGAGGCCACCCCCCAAAAGTATAGCCAGCCCTGTGCACCCACTGCCGCCGCTTCCACGGCACCACAGAGACTGGGGCTGCGGTCTCACCTGTGCTACCTATGCCCCGACGTACGAGGCACGCTCGGCGGCGTTTTTTGCCCGAACCCGGCACGGGGCTTGCGAACGTCCGGGGATTTCTCCCACGCCAAAGAGGCCACCCCCCAAAACTATAGCCAGCCCTCGGCCCCCACTGCCGCCGCTTCCACGGCACCACAGAGACTGGGGCTGCGGTCTCACCTGTGCTACCTATGCCCCGACGTACGAGGCACGCTAGGCAGCGTTTTTTGCCCGAACCCGGCACGGGGCTTGCGAACGTCCGGGGATTTCTCCCACGCCAAAGATCCCAGCCCCCAAAACTATAGCCAGCCCTCGGCCCCCACTGCCGCCGCTTCCACGGCACCACAGAGACTGGGGCTGCGGTCTCACCTGTGCTACCTATGCCCCGACGTACGAGGCACGCTCGGCGGCGTTTTTTGCCCGAACCCGGCACGGGGCTTGCGAACGTCCGGGGATTTCTCCCACGCCAAAGAGCCCAGACCCCAAAACTATATCCAGCCCTCGGCCCCCACTGCCGCCACTTCCACGGCACCACAGAGACTGGGGCTGCGGTCTCACCTGTGCTACCTATGCCCCGACGTACGAGGCACGCTCGGCAGCGTTTTTTGCCCGAACCCGGCTCGGGGCTTGCAAACGTCCGGGGATTTCTCCCACGCCAAAGAGGCCACCCCCCAAAACTATAGCCAGCCCTGTGCCCCCACTGCCGCCGCTTCCACGGCACCACAGAGACTGGGGCTGCGGTCTCACCTGTGCTGCCTATGCCCCGACGTACGAGGCACGCTCGGCTTCGTTTTTTGCCCGAACCCGGCACGGGGCTTGCGAACGTCCGGGGATTTCTCCCACACCAAAGAGCCCAGACCCCAAAACTATAGCCAGCCCTGTGCACCCACTGCCGCCGCTTCCACGGCACCACAGAGACTGGGGCTGCGGTCTCACCTGTGCTGC
Organism: Pelecanus crispus; assembly: GCF_030463565.1. NCBI lineage: Eukaryota > Metazoa > Chordata > Aves > Pelecaniformes > Pelecanidae > Pelecanus > Pelecanus crispus. The sequence continues at coordinate 137,466 of NW_027461248.1, forward strand.
CTATGCCCCGACGTACGAGGCACGCTCGGCGGCGTTTTTTGCCCGAACCCGGCACGGGGCTTGCGAACGTCCGGGGATTTCTCCCACGCCAAAGAGCCCAGCCCCCAAAGCTGTGGCCAGCCCTGTGCACCCACTGCCGCCGCTTCCACGGCACCACAGAGACTGGGGCTGCGGTCTCACCTGTGCTACCTATGCCCCGACGTACGAGGCACGCTCGGCGGCGTTTTTTTGCCCGAACCCGGCACGGGGCTTGCGAACGTCCGGGGATTTCTCCCACGCCAAAGAGCCCAGCCCCCAAAGCTGTGGCCAGCCCTGTGCACCCACTGCCGCCGCTTCCACGGCACCACAGAGACTGGGGCTGTGGTCTCACCTGTGCTACCTATGCCCCGACGTACGAGGCACGCTCGGCGGCGTTTTTTGCCCGAACCCGGCACGGGGCTTGCGAACGTCCGGGGATTTCTCCCACGCCAAAGAGCCCAGCCCCCAAAGCTGTGGCCAGCCCTGTGCACCCACTGCCGCCGCTTCCACGGCACCACAGAGACTGGGGCTGCGGTCTCACCTGTGCTACCTATGCCCCGACGTAGGAGGCACGCTCGGCGGCGTTTTTTGCCCGAACCCGGCACGGGGCTTGCGAACGTCCGGGGATTTCTCCCACACCAAAGAGCCCAGCCCCCAAAACTATAGCCAGCCCTCGGCCCCCACTGCCGCCGCTTCCACAGCACCACAGAGACTGGGGCTGCGGTCTCACCTGTGCTACCTATGCCCCGACGTACGAGGCACGCTCGGCGGCGTTTTTTGCCCGAACCCGGCACGGGGCTTGCGAACGTCCGGGGATTTCTCCCACGCCAAAGAGCCCAGCCCCCAAAACTATAGCCAGCCCTCGGCCCCCACTGCCGCCGCTTCCACGGCACCACAGAGACTGGGGCTGCGGTCTCACCTGTGCTACCTATGCCCCGACGTACGAGGCACGCTCGGCGGCGTTTTTTGCCCGAACCCGGCACGGGGCTTGCGAACGTCCGGGGATTTCTCCCACGCCAAAGAGCCCAGGCCCCAAAACTATAGGCAGCCGTTTGCACCCACTGCCGCCGCTTCCACGGCACCACAGAGACTGGGGCTGCGGTCGCACCTGTGCTGCCTATGCCCCGACGTACGAGGCACGCTCGGCGGCGTTTTTTGCCCGAACCCGGCACGGGGCTTGCGAACGTCCGGGGATTTCTCCCACGCCAAAGATCCCACCCCCCAAAACTATAGCCAGCCCTCGGCCCCCACTGCCGCCGCTTCCACGGCACCACAGAGACTGGGGCTGCGGTCTCACCTGTGCTGCCTATGCCCCGACGTACGAGGCACGCTCGGCGGCGTTTCTTGCCCGAACCCGGCTCGGGGCTTGCGAACGTCCGGGGATTTCTCCCACGACAAAGAGCCCAGCCCTCAAAGCTGTGGCCAGCCCTGTGCACCCACTGCCGCCGCTTCCACGGCACCACAGAGACTGGGGCTGCGGTCTCACCTGTGCTGCCTATGCCCCGACGTACGAGGCACGCTCGGCGGCGTTTTTTGCCTGAACCCGGCACGGGGCTTGCGAACGTCCGGGGATTTCTCCCACACCAAAGATCCCACCCCCCAAAACTATAGCCAGCCCTCGGCCCCCACTGCCGCCGCTTCCACGGCACCACAGAGACTGGGGCTGCGGTCTCACCTGTGCTACCTATGCCCCAACGTACGAGGCACGCTCGGCGGCGTTTTTTGCCCGAACCCGGCACGGGGCTTGCGAACGTCCGGGGATTTCTCCCACGCCAAAGAGCCCAGCCCCCAAAACTATAGCCAGCCCTCGGCCCCCACTGCCGCCGCTTCCACAGCACCACAGAGACTGGGGCTGCGGTCTCACCTGTGCTACCTATGCCCCGACGTACGAGGCACGCTCGGCGGCGTTTTTTGCCCGAACCCGGCTCGGGGCTTGCGAACGTCCGGGGATTTCTCCCACGCCAAAGAGGCCACCCCCCAATACTATAGGCAGCCCTGTGCCCCCACTGCCGCCGCTTCCACGGCACCACAGAGACTGGGGCTGCGGTCGCACCTGTGCTGCCTATGCCCCGACGTACGAGGCACGCTCGGCGGCGTTTTTTGCCCGAACCCGGCACGGGGCTTGCGAACGTCCGGGGATTTCTCCCACGCCAAAGAGCCCAGCCCCCAAAACTATAGGCAGCCCTGTGCACCCACTGCCGCCGCTTCCACGGCACCACAGAGACTGGGGCTGCGGTCTCACCTGTGCTGCCTATGCCCCGACGTACGAGGCACGCTCGGCGGCGTTTTTTGCCCGAACCCGGCACGGGGCTTGCGAACGTCCGGGGATTTCTCCCACGCCAAAGATCCCACCACCCAAAACTATAGCCAGCCCTTGGCCCCCACTGCCGCCGCTTCCACGGCACCACAGAGACTGGGGCTGCGGTCTCACCTGTGCTACCTATGCCCCAACGTACGAGGCACGCTCGGCGGCGTTTTTTGCCCGAACCCGGCACGGGGCTTGCGAACGTCCGGGGATTTCTCCCACACCAAAGAGGCCACCCCCCAAAGCTGTGGCCAGCCCTCGGCCCCCACTGCCGCCGCTTCCACGGCACCACAGAGACTGGGGCTGCGGTCTCACCTGTGCTACCTATGCCCCGACGTACGAGGCACGCTCGGCGGCGTTTTTTGCCCGAACCCGGCACGGGGCTTGCGAACGTCCGGGGATTTCTCCCACGCCAAAGAGCCCAGCCCCCAAAACTATAGCCAGCCCTCGGCCCCCACTGCCGCCGCTTCCACGGCACCACAGAGACTGGGGCTGCGGTCTCACCTGTGCTACCTATGCCCCAACGTACGAGGCACGCTCGGCGGCGTTTTTTGCCCGAACCCGGCACGGGGCTTGCGAACGTCCGGGGATTTCTCCCACGCCAAATAGCCCACCCCCCAAAGCTGTGGCCAGCCCTGTGCACCCACTGCCGCCGCTTCCACGGCACCACAGAGACTGGGGCTGCGGTCTCACCTGTGCTACCTATGCCCCGACGTACGAGGCACGCTCGGCGGCGTTTTTTGCCCGAACCCGGTTCAGGGCTTGCGAACGTCCAGGGATTTCTCCCACGCCAAAGAGGCCACCCCCCAAAAGTATAGCCAGCCCTGTGCACCCACTGCCGCCGCTTCCACGGCACCACAGAGACTGGGGCTGCGGTCTCACCTGTGCTACCTATGCCCCGACGTACGAGGCACGCTCGGCGGCGTTTTTTGCCCGAACCCGGCACGGGGCTTGCGAACGTCCGGGGATTTCTCCCACGCCAAAGAGGCCACCCCCCAAAACTATAGCCAGCCCTCGGCCCCCACTGCCGCCGCTTCCACGGCACCACAGAGACTGGGGCTGCGGTCTCACCTGTGCTACCTATGCCCCGACGTACGAGGCACGCTCGGCAGCGTTTTTTGCCCGAACCCGGCACGGGGCTTGCGAACGTCCGGGGATTTCTCCCACGCCAAAGATCCCAGCCCCCAAAACTATAGCCAGCCCTCGGCCCCCACTGCCGCCGCTTCCACGGCACCACAGAGACTGGGGCTGCGGTCTCACCTGTGCTACCTATGCCCCGATGTACGAGGCACGCTCGGCGGCGTTTTTTGCCCGAACCCGGCACGGGGCTTGCGAACGTCCGGGGATTTCTCCCACGCCAAAGAGCCCAGCCCCCAAAACTATATCCAGCCCTCGGCCCGCACTGCCGCCGCTTCCACAGCACCACAGAGACTGGGGCTGCGGTCTCACCTGTGCTACCTATGCCCCGACGTACGAGGCACGCTCGGCAGCGTTTTTTGCCCGAACCCGGCTCGGGGCTTGCGAACGTCCGGGGATTTCTCCCACGCCAAAGATCCCACCCCCCAAAACTATAGGCAGCCCTGTGCCCCCACTGCCGCCGCTTCCACGGCACCACAGAGACTGGGGCTGCGGTCTCACCTGTGCTGCCTATGCCCCGACGTACGAGGCACGCTCGGCGGCATTTTTTGCCCGAACCCGGCACGGGGCTTGCGAACGTCCGGGGACTTCTCCCACGCCAAAGAGCCCAGACCCCAAAACTATAGGCAGCCCTGTGCACCCACTGCCGCCGCTTCCACGGCACCACAGAGACTGGGGCTGCGGTCTCACCTGTGCTGCCTATGCCCCGACGTACGAGGCACGCTCGGCGGCGTTTTTTGCCCGAACCCGGCACGGGGCTTGCGAACGTCCGGGGATTTCTCCCACGCCAAAGAGCCCAGCCCCCAAAGCTGTGGCCACCCCTGTGCACCCACTGCCGCCGCTTCCACGGCACCACAGAGACTGGGGCTGCGGTCTCACCTGTGCTACCTATGCCCCGACGTACGAGGCACGCTCGGCGGCGTTTTTTGCCCGAACCCGGCACGGGGCTTGCGAACGTCCGGGGATTTCTCCCACGCCAAAGAGCCCAGCCCCCAAAGCTGTGGCCAGCCCTGTGCACCCACTGCCGCCGCTTCCACGGCACCACAGAGACTGGGGCTGCGGTCTCACCTGTGCTACCTATGCCCCGACGTAGGAGGCACGCTCGGCGGCGTTTTTTGCCCGAACACGGCACGGGGCTTGCGAACGTCCGGGGATTTCTCCCACACCAAAGATCCCACCCCCCAAAACTATAGCCAGCCCTCGGCCCCCACTGCCGCCGCTTCCACGGCACCACAGAGACTGGGGCTGCGGTCTCACCTGTGCTACCTATGCCCCAACGTACGAGGCACGCTCGGCGGCGTTTTTTGCCCGAACCCGGCACGGGGCTTGCGAACGTCCGGGGATTTCTCCCACGCCAAAGAGCCCAGACCCCAAAACTATAGCCAGCCCTCGGCCCCCACTGCCGCCGCTTCCACGGCACCACAGAGACTGGGGCTGCGGTCTCACCTGTGCTACCTATGCCCCGACGTACGAGGCACGCTCGGCGGCGTTTTTTGCCCGAACCCGGCACGGGGCTTGCGAACGTCCGGGGATTTCTCCCACGCCAAAGAGCCCACCCCCCAAAGCTGTGGCCAGCCCTGTGCACCCACTGCCGCCGCTTCCACGGCACCACAGAGACTGGGGCTGCGGTCTCACCTGTGCTACCTATGCCCCGACGTACGAGGCACGCTCGGCGGCGTTTTTTGCCCGAACCCGGCACAGGGCTTGCGAACGTCCAGGGATTTCTCCCACGCCAAAGAGGCCACCCCCCAAAAGTATAGCCAGCCCTGTGCACCCACTGCCGCCGCTTCCACGGCACCACAGAGACTGGGGCTGCGGTCTCACCTGTGCTACCTATGCCCCGACGTACGAGGCACGCTCGGCGGCGTTTTTTGCCCGAACCCGGCACGGGGCTTGCGAACGTCCGGGGATTTCTCCCACGCCAAAGAGCCCAGCCCCCAAAACTATAGCCAGCCCTGTGCACCCACTGCCGCCGCTTCCACGGCACCACAGAGACTGGGGCTGCGGTCTCACCTGTGCTACCTATGCCCCGACGTACGAGGCACGCTCGGCGGCGTTTTTTGCCCGAACCCGGCACGGGGCTTGCGAACGTCCGGGGATTTCTCCCACGCCAAAGAGCCCAGCCCCCAAAGCTGTGGCCAGCCCTGTGCACCCACTGCCGCCGCTTCCACGGCACCACAGAGACTGGGGCTGCGGTCTCACCTGTGCTACCTATGCCCCGACGTAGGAGGCACGCTCGGCGGCGTTTTTTGCCCGAACCCGGCACGGGGCTTGCGAACGTCCGGGGATTTCTCCCACGCCAAAGAGGCCACCCCCCAAAACTATAGCCAGCCCTCGGCCCCCACTGCCGCCGCTTCCACGGCACCACAGAGACTGGGGCTACGGTCTCACCTGTGCTACCTATGCCCCGACGTAGGAGGCACGCTCGGCGGCGTTTTTTGCCCGAACCCGGCACGGGGCTTGCGAACGTCCGGGGATTTCTCCCACGCCAAAGATCCCAGCCCCCAAAACTATAGCCAGCCCTCGGCCCCCACTGCCGCCGCTTCCACGGCACCACAGAGACTGGGGCTGCGGTCTCACCTGTGCTGCCTATGCCCCGACGTACGAGGCACGCTCGGCGGCGTTTTTTGCCCGAACCCGGCACGGGGCTTGCGAACGTCCGGGGATTTCTCCCACGCCAAAGAGCCCAGCCCCCAAAACTATAGCCAGCCCTGTGCCCCCACTGCCGCCGCTTCCACGGCACCACAGAGACTGGGGCTGCGGTCTCACCTGTGCTACCTATGCCCCGACGTACGAGGCACGCTCGGCGGCGTTTTTTGCCCGAACCCGGCACGGGGCTTGCGAACGTCCGGGGATTTCTCCCACACCAAAGAGCCCAGCCCCCAAAACTATAGGCAGCCCTGTGCACCCACTGCCGCCGCTTCCACGGCACCACAGAGACTGGGGCTGCGGTCGCACCTGTGCTGCCTATGCCCCGACGTACGAGGCACGCTCGGCGGCGTTTTTTGCCCGAACCCGGCACGGGGCTTGCGAACGTCCGGGGATTTCTCCCACGCCAAAGAGCCCACCACCCAAAACTATAGCCAGCCCTTGGCCCCCACTGCCGCCGCTTCCACGGCACCACAGAGCCTGGGGCTGCGGTCTCACCTGTGCTACCTATGCCCCAACGTACGAGGCACGCTCGGCGGCGTTTTTTGCCCGAACCCGGCACGGGGCTTGCGAACGTCCGGGGATTTCTCCCACACCAAAGAGGCCACCCCCCAAAGCTGTGGCCAGCCCTGTGCCCCCACTGCCGCCGCTTCCACGGCACCACAGAGACTGGGGCTGCGGTCTCACCTGTGCTGCCTATGCCCCGACGTACGAGGCACGCTCGGGGGCGTTTTTTGCCCGAACCCGGCACGGGGCTTGCGAATGTCCGGGGATTTCTCCCACACCAAAGATCCCACCCCCCAAAACTATAGCCAGCCCTCGGCCCCCACTGCCGCCGCTTCCACGGCACCACAGAGACTGGGGCTGCGGTCTCACCTGTGCTACCTATGCCCCGACGTACGAGGCACGCTCGGCAGCGTTTTTTGCCCGAACCCGGCACGGGGCTTGCGAACGTCCGGGGATTTCTCCCACGCCAAAGATCCCAGCCCCCAAAACTATAGCCAGCCCTCGGCCCCCACTGCCGCCGCTTCCACGGCACCACAGAGACTGGGGCTGCGGTCTCACCTGTGCTACCTATGCCCCAACGTACGAGGCACGCTCGGCGGCGTTTTTTGCCCGAACCCGGCACGGGGCTTGCGAACGTCCGGGGATTTCTCCCACGCCAAATAGCCCACCCCCCAAAGCTGTGGCCAGCCCTGTGCACCCACTGCCGCCGCTTCCACGGCACCACAGAGACTGGGGCTGCGGTCTCACCTGTGCTACCTATGCCCCGACGTACGAGGCACGCTCGGCGGCGTTTTTTGCCCGAACCCGGTTCAGGGCTTGCGAACGTCCAGGGATTTCTCCCACGCCAAAGAGGCCACCCCCCAAAAGTATAGCCAGCCCTGTGCACCCACTGCCGCCGCTTCCACGGCACCACAGAGACTGGGGCTGCGGTCTCACCTGTGCTACCTATGCCCCGACGTACGAGGCACGCTCGGCGGCGTTTTTTGCCCGAACCCGGCACGGGGCTTGCGAACGTCCGGGGATTTCTCCCACGCCAAAGAGGCCACCCCCCAAAACTATAGCCAGCCCTCGGCCCCCACTGCCGCCGCTTCCACGGCACCACAGAGACTGGGGCTGCGGTCTCACCTGTGCTACCTATGCCCCGACGTACGAGGCACGCTCGGCAGCGTTTTTTGCCCGAACCCGGCACGGGGCTTGCGAACGTCCGGGGATTTCTCCCACGCCAAAGATCCCAGCCCCCAAAACTATAGCCAGCCCTCGGCCCCCACTGCCGCCGCTTCCACGGCACCACAGAGACTGGGGCTGCGGTCTCACCTGTGCTACCTATGCCCCGACGTACGAGGCACGCTCGGCGGCGTTTTTTGCCCGAACCCGGCACGGGGCTTGCGAACGTCCGGGGATTTCTCCCACGCCAAAGAGCCCAGCCCCCAAAACTATATCCAGCCCTCGGCCCCCACTGCCGCCGCTTCCACAGCACCACAGAGACTGGGGCTGCGGTCTCACCTGTGCTACCTATGCCCCGACGTACGAGGCACGCTCGGCAGCGTTTTTTGCCCGAACCCGGCTCGGGGCTTGCGAACGTCCGGGGATTTCTCCCACGCCAAAGAGGCCACCCCCCACAACTATAGGCAGCCCTGTGCCCCCACTGCCGCCGCTTCCACGGCACCACAGAGACTGGGGCTGCGGTCTCACCTGTGCTACCTATGCCCCGACGTACGAGGCACGCTCGGCGGCATTTTTTGCCCGAACCCGGCACGGGGCTTGCGAACGTCCGGGGATTTCTCCCACGCCAAAGAGCCCAGCCCCCAAAACTATAGGCAGCCCTGTGCACCCACTGCCGCCGCTTCCACGGCACCACAGAGACTGGGGCTGCGGTCTCACCTGTGCTGCCTATGCCCCGACGTACGAGGCACGCTCGGTGGCGTTTTTTGCCCGAACCCGGCACGGGGCTTGCGAACGTCCGGGGATTTCTCCCACGCCAAAGAGCCCAGCCCCCAAAGCTGTGGCCACCCCTGTGCACCCACTGCCGCCGCTTCCACGGCACCACAGAGACTGGGGCTGCGGTCTCACCTGTGCTACCTATGCCCCGACGTACGAGGCACGCTCGGCGGCGTTTTTTGCCCGAACCCGGCACGGGGCTTGCGAACGTCCGGGGATTTCTCCCACGCCAAAGAGCCCAGCCCCCAAAGCTGTGGCCAGCCCTGTGCACCCACTGCCGCCGCTTCCACGGCACCACAGAGACTGGGGCTGCGGTCTCACCTGTGCTACCTATGCCCCGACGTACGAGGCACGCTCGGCGGCGTTTTTTGCCCGAACCCGGCACGGGGCTTGCGAACGTCCGGGGATTTCTCCCACGCCAAAGAGCCCAGACCCCAAAACTATAGCCAGCCCTCGGCCCCCACTGCCGCCGCTTCCACGGCACCACAGAGACTGGGGCTGCGGTCTCACCTGTGCTGCCTATGCCCCGACGTACGAGGCACGCTCGGCGGCGTTTTTTGCCCGAACCCGGCACGGGGCTTGCGAACGTCCGGGGATTTCTCCCACGCCAAAGAGCCCAGCCCCCAAAACTATAGGCAGCCGTTTGCACCCACTGCCGCCGCTTCCACGGCACCACAGAGACTGGGGCTGCGGTCGCACCTGTGCTGCCTATGCCCCGACGTACGAGGCACGCTCGGCGGCGTTTTTTGCCCGAACCCGGCACAGGGCTTGCGAACGTCTGGGGATTTCTCCCACGCCAAAGAGGCCACCCCCCAAAACTATAGCCAGCCCTCGGCCCCCACTGCCGCCGCTTCCACGGCACCACAGAGACTGGGGCTGCGGTCTCACCTGTGCTGCCTATGCCCCGACGTACGAGGCACGCTCGGCGGCGTTTCTTGCCCGAACCCGGCTCGGGACTTGCGAACGTCCGGGGATTTCTCCCACGACAAAGAGCCCAGCCCTCAAAGCTGTGGCCAGCCCTGTGCACCCACTGCCGCCGCTTCCACGGCACCACAGAGGCTGGGGCTGCGGTCTCACCTGTGCTGCCTATGCCCCGACGTACGAGGCACGCTCGGCGGCGTTTTTTGCCTGAACCCGGCACGGGGCTTGCGAACGTCCGGGGATTTCTCCCACGCCAAAGAGGCCACCCCCCCAAAACTATAGCCAGCCCTCGGCCCCCACTGCCGCCGCTTCCACGGCACCACAGAGACTGGGGCTGCGGTCTCACCTGTGCTACCTATGCCCCAACGTACGAGGCACGCTCGGCGGCGTTTTTTGCCCGAACCCGGCACGGGGCTTGCGAACGTCCGGGGATTTCTCCCACGCCAAAGAGCCCAGACCCCAAAACTATAGCCAGTCCTCGGCCCCCACTGCCGCCGCTTCCACGGCACCACAGAGACTGGGGCTGCGGTCTCACCTGTGCTACCTATGCCCCGACGTACGAGGCACGCTCGGCGGCGTTTTTTGCCCGAACCCGGCACGGGGCTTGCGAACGTCCGGGGATTTCTCCCACGCCAAAGAGCCCAGCCCCCAAAACTATATCCAGCCCTCGGCCCCCACTGCCGCCGCTTCCACAGCACCACAGAGACTGGGGCTGCGGTCTCACCTGTGCTACCTATGCCCCGACGTACGAGGCACGCTCGGCGGCGTTTTTTGCCCGAACCCGGCTCGGGGCTTGCGAACGTCCGGGGATTTCTCCCACGCCAAAGAGGCCACCCCCCAATACTATAGGCAGCCCTGTGCCCCCACTGCCGCCGCTTCCACGGCACCACAGAGACTGGGGCTGCGGTCGCACCTGTGCTGCCTATGCCCCGACGTACGAGGCACGCTCGGCGGCGTTTTTTGCCCGAACCCGGCACGGGGCTTGCGAACGTCCGGGGATTTCTCCCACGCCAAAGAGCCCAGCCCCCAAAACTATAGGCAGCCCTGTGCACCCACTGCCGCCGCTTCCACGGCACCACAGAGACTGGGGCTGCGGTCTCACCTGTGCTGCCTATGCCCCGACGTACGAGGCACGCTCGGCGGCGTTTTTTGCCCGAACCCGGCACGGGGCTTGCGAACGTCCGGGGATTTCTCCCACGCCAAAGATCCCACCACCCAAAACTATAGCCAGCCCTTGGCCCCCACTGCCGCCGCTTCCACGGCACCACAGAGACTGGGGCTGCGGTCTCACCTGTGCTACCTATGCCCCAACGTACGAGGCACGCTCGGCGGCGTTTTTTGCCCGAACCCGGCACGGGGCTTGCGAACGTCCGGGGATTTCTCCCACGCCAAAGAGCCCACCCCCCAAAGCTGTGGCCAGCCCTCGGCCCCCACTGCCGCCGCTTCCACAGCACCACAGAGACTGGGGCTGCGGTCGCACCTGTGCTGCCTATGCCCCGACGTACGAGGCACGCTCGGCAGCGTTTTTTGCCCGAACCCGGCACGGGGCTTGCGAACGTCCGGGGATTTCTCCCACGCCAAAGAGGCCACCCCCCAAAACTATAGGCAGCCCTGTGCACCCACTGCCGCCGCTTCCACGGCACCACAGAGACTGGGGCTGCGGTCTCACCTGTGCTGCCTATGCCCCGACGTACGAGGCACGCTCGGCGGCGTTTTTTGCCCGAACCCGGCACGGGGCTTGCGAACGTCCGGGGATTTCTCCCACGCCAAAGAGGCCACCCCCCAAAACTATAGCCAGCCCTCGGCCCCCACTGCCCGCCGCTTCCACGGCACCACAGAGACTGGGGCTGCGGTCTCACCTGTGCTACCTATGCCCCAACGTACGAGGCACGCTCGGCGGCGTTTTTTGCCCGAACCCGGCACGGGGCTTGCGAACGTCCGGGGATTTCTCCCACGCCAAAGAGCCCAGACCCCAAAACTATAGCCAGTCCTCGGCCCCCACTGCCGCCGCTTCCACGGCACCACAGAGACTGGGGCTGCGGTCTCACCTGTGCTACCTATGCCCCGACGTACGAGGCACGCTCGGCGGCGTTTTTTGCCCGAACCCGGCACGGGGCTTGCGAACGTCCGGGGATTTCTCCCACGCCAAAGAGCCCACCCCCCCAAAACTATATCCAGCCCTCGGCCCCCACTGCCGCCGCTTCCACAGCACCACAGAGACTGGGGCTGCGGTCTCACCTGTGCTACCTATGCCCCGACGTACGAGGCACGCTCGGCGGCGTTTTTTGCCCGAACCCGGCTCGGGGCTTGCGAACGTCCGGGGATTTCTCCCACACCAAAGAGGCCACCCCCCAAAACTATAGCCAGCCCTTGGCCCCCACTGTCGCCGCTTCCACGGCACCACAGAGACTGGGGCTGCGTTCGCACCTGTGCTGCCTATGCCCCGACGTACGAGGCACGCTCGGCAGCGTTTTTTGCCCGAACCCGGCACGGGGCTTGCGAACGTCCGGGGATTTCTCCCACGCCAAAGAGGCCACCCCCCAAAACTATAGGCAGCCCTGTGCCCCCACTGCCGCCGCTTCCACGGCACCACAGAGACTGGGGCTGCGGTCTCACCTGTGCTGCCTATGCCGCGACGTACGAGGCACGCTCGGCGGCGTTTTTTGCCCGAACCCGGCACGGGGCTTGCGAACGTCCGGGGATTTCTCCCACGCCAAAGAGCCCAGCCCCCAAAACTATAGGCAGCCCTGTGCACCCACTGCCGCCGCTTCCACGGCACCACAGAGACTGGGGCTGCGGTCTCACCTGTGCTACCTATGCCCCGACGTACGAGGCACGCTCGGCGGCGTTTTTTGCCCGAACCCGGCACGGGGCTTGCGAACGTCCGGGGATTTCTCCCACACCAAAGAGGCCACCCCCCAAAACTATAGGCAGCCCTGTGCCGCCACTGCCCGCCGCTTCCACGGCACCACAGAGACTGGGGCTGCGGTCGCACCTGTGCTGCCTATGCCCCGACGTACGAGGCACGCTCGGCGGCGTTTTTTGCCCGAACCCGGCACGGGGCTTGCGAACGTCCGTGGATTTCTCCCACGCCAAAGAGCCCAGCCCCCAAAGCTGTGGCCAGCCCTGTGCACCCACTGCCGCCGCTTCCACGGCACCACAGAGACTGGGGCTGCGGTCTCACCTGTGCTGCCTATGCCCCGACGTACGAGGCACGCTCGGCGGCGTTTTTTGCCCGAACCCGGCACGGGGCTTGCGAACGTCCGGGGATTTCTCCCACGCCAAAGAGCCCAGCCCCCAAAGCTGTGGCCAGCCCTGTGCACCCACTGCCGCCGCTTCCACGGCACCACAGAGACTGGGGCTGCGGTCTCACCTGTGCTACCTATGCCCCGACGTACGAGGCACGCTCGGCGGCGTTTTTTGCCCGAACCCGGCACGGGGCTTGCGAACGTCCGGGGATTTCTCCCACGCCAAAGAGGCCACCCCCCAATACTATAGGCAGCCCTCGGCCCCCACTGCCGCCGCTTCCACGGCACCACAGAGACTGGGGCTGCGGTCGCACGTGTGCTGCCTATGCCCCGACGTACGAGGCACGCTCGGCGGCATTTCTTGCCCGAACCCGGCACGGGGCTTGCGAACGTCCGGGGATTTCTCCCACGCCAAAGAGGCCACCCCCCAAAACTATAGGCAGCCCTGTGCCCCCACTGCCGCCGCTTCCACGGCACCACAGAGACTAGGGCTGCGGTCGCACCTGTGCTGCCTATGCCCCGACGTACGAGGCACGCTCGGCGGCGTTTTTTGCCCGAACCCGGCACAGGGCTTGCGAACGTCCGGGGATTTCTCCCACGCCAAAGAGGCCACCCCCCAATACTATAGGCAGCCCTCGGCCCCCACTGCCGCCGCTTCCACGGCACCACAGAGACTGGGGCTGCGGTCGCACGTGTGCTGCCTATGCCCCGACGTACGAGGCACGCTCGGCGGCATTTCTTGCCCGAACCCGGCACGGGGCTTGCGAACGTCCGGGGATTTCTCCCACGCCAAAGAGGCCACCCCCCAAAACTATAGGCAGCCCTGTGCCCCCACTGCCGCCGCTTCCACGGCACCACAGAGACTAGGGCTGCGGTCGCACCTGTGCTGCCTATGCCCCGACGTACGAGGCACGCTCGGCGGCGTTTCTTGCCCGAACCCGGCACGGGGCTTGCGAACGTCCGGGGATTTCTCCCACGCCAAAGAGCCCAGCCCCCAAAACTATAGGCAGCCCTTTGCACCCACTGCCGCCGCTTCCACGGCACCACAGAGACTGGGGCTGCGGTCTCACCTGTGCTGCCTATGCCCCGACGTACGAGGCACGCTCGGCGGCGTTTCTTGCCCGAACCCGGCTCGGGGCTTGCGAACGTCCGGGGATTTCTCCCACGACAAAGAGCCCAGCCCTCAAAGCTGTGGCCAGCCCTGTGCACCCACTGCCGCCGCTTCCACGGCACCACAGAGGCTGGGGCTGCGGTCTCACCTGTGCTGCCTATGCCCCGACGTACGAGGCACGCTCGGCGGCGTTTTTTGCCCGAACCCGGCACGGGGCTTGCGAACGTCCGGGGATTTCTCCCACACCAAAGATCCCACCCCCCAAAACTATAGCCAGCCCTCGGCCCCCACTGCCGCCGCTTCCACGGCACCACAGAGACTGGGGCTGCGGTCTCACCTGTGCTACCTATGCCCCGACGTACGAGGCACGCTCAGCGGCGTTTTTTGCCCGAACCCGGCACGGGGCTTGCGAACGTCCGGGGATTTCTCCCACGCCAAAGAGCCCAGACCCCAAAACTATAGCCAGTCCTCGGCCCCCACTGCCGCCGCTTCCACGGCACCACAGAGACTGGGGCTGCGGTCTCACCTGTGCTACCTATGCCCCGACGTACGAGGCACGCTCGGCGGCGTTTTTTGCCCGAACCCGGCACGGGGCTTGCGAACGTCCGGGGATTTCTCCCACGCCAAAGAGCCCAGCCCCCAAAACTATATCCAGCCCTCGGCCCCCACTGCCGCCGCTTCCACAGCACCACAGAGACTGGGGCTGCGGTCTCACCTGTGCTACCTATGCCCCGACGTACGAGGCACGCTCGGCGGCGTTTTTTGCCCGAACCCGGCACGGGGCTTGCGAACGTCCGGGGATTTCTCCCACGCCAAAGAGGCCACCCCCCAAAACTATAGGCAGCCCTGTGCCCCCACTGCCGCCGCTTCCACGGCACCACAGAGACTGGGGCTGCGGTCGCACCTGTGCTACCTATGCCCCGACGTACGAGGCACGCTCGGCGGCGTTTTTTGCCCGAACCTGGCACGGGGCTTGCGAACGTCCGGGGATTTCTCCCACGCCAAAGAGCCCAGCCCCCAAAACTATAGGCAGCCCTGTGCACCCACTGCCGCCGCTTCCACGGCACCACAGAGACTGGGGCTGCGGTCTCACCTGTGCTGCCTATGCCCCGACGTACGAGGCACGCTCGGCGGCGTTTTTTGCCCGAACCCGGCACGGGGCTTGCGAACGTCCGGGGATTTCTCCCACACCAAAGAGGCCACCCCCCAAAGCTGTGGCCAGCCCTGTGCACCCACTGCCGCCGCTTCCACGGCACCACAGAGACTGGGGCTGCGGTCTCACCTGTGCTACCTATGCCCTGACGTACGAGGCACGCTCGGCGGCGTTTTTTGCCCGAACCCGGCACGGGGCTTGCGAACGTCCGGGGATTTCTCCCACGCCAAAGAGGCCACCCCCCAAAACTATAGCCAGCCCTCGGCCCCCACTGCCGCCGCTTCCACGGCACCACAGAGACTGGGGCTGCGGTCTCACCTGTGCTGCCTATGCCCCGACGTACGAGGCACGCTCGGCGGCGTTTCTTGCCCGAACCCGGCACGGGGCTTGCGAACGTCCGGGGATTTCTCCCACGCCAAAGAGGCCACCCCCCAAAGCTGTGGCCAGCCCTTGGCCCCCACTGCCGCCGCTTCCACGGCACCACAGAGACTGGGGCTGCGGTTGCACCTGTGCTGCCTATGCCCCGACGTACGAGGCACGCTCGGCGGCGTTTTTTGCCCGAACCCGGCACGGGGCTTGCGAACGTCCGGGGATTTCTCCAACACCAAAGAGGCCCCCCCCCAAAACTACAGCCAGCCCTGTGCCCCCACTGCCGCCACTTCCACGGCACCACAGAGACTGGGGCTGCGGTCTCACCTGTGCTACCTATGCCCCGACGTACGAGGCACGCTCGGCGGCGTTTTTTGCCCGAACCCGGCACGGGGCTTGCGAACGTCCGGGGATTTCTCCCACACCAAAGAGGCCACCCCCCAATACTATAGGCAGCCCTCGGCCCCCACTGCCGCCGCTTCCACAGCACCACAGAGACTGGGGCTGCGGTCGCACCTGTGCTGCCTATGCCCCGACGTACGAGGCACGCTCGGCGGCGTTTCTTGCCCGAACCCGGCTCGGGGCTTGCGAACGTCCGGGGATTTCTCCCACGCCAAAGAGGCCACCCCCCAAAACTATAGGCAGCCCTGTGCCCCCACTGCCGCCGCTTTCACGGCACCACAGAGACTAGGGCTGCGGTCGCACCTGTGCTGCCTATGCCCCGACGTACGAGGCACGCTCGGCGGCGTTTCTTGCCCGAACCCGGCACGGGGCTTGCGAACGTCCGGGGATTTCTCCCACGCCAAAGAGCCCAGCCCCCAAAACTATAGGCAGCCATTTGCACCCACTGCCGCCGCTTCCACGGCACCACAGAGACTGGGGCTGCGGTCGCACCTGTGCTGCCTATGCCCCGACGTACGAGGCACGCTCGGCGGCGTTTTTTGCCCGAACCCGGCACGGGGCTTGCGAACGTCCGGGGATTTCTCCCACGCCAAAGAGGCCACCCCCCAAAACTATAGGCAGCCCTGTGCACCCACTGCCGCCGCTTCCACGGCACCACAGAGACTGGGGCTGCGGTCTCACCTGTGCTGCCTATGCCCCGACGTACGAGGCACGCTCGGCGGCGTTTCTTGCCCGAACCCAGCTCGGGGCTTGCGAACGTCCGGGGATTTCTCCCACGACAAAGAGCCCAGCCCTCAAAGCTGTGGCCAGCCCTGTGCACCCACTGCCGCCGCTTCCACGGCACCACAGAGGCTGGGGCTGCGGTCTCACCTGTGCTGCCTATGCCCCGACGTACGAGGCACGCTCGGCGGCGTTTTTTGCCCGAACCCGGCACGGGGCTTGCGAACGTCCGGGGATTTCTCCCACGCCAAAGAGGCCACCCCCCAAAACTAGAGCCAGCCCTCGGCCCCCACTGCCGCCGCTTCCACGGCACCACAGAGACTGGGGCTGCGGTCTCACCTGTGCTACCTATGCCCCAACGTACGAGGCACGCTCGGCGGCGTTTTTTGCCCGAACCCGGCACGGGGCTTGCGAACGTCCGGGGATTTCTCCCACACCAAAGAGCCCAGACCCCAAAACTATAGCCAGTCCTCGGCCCCCACTGCCGCCGCTTCCACGGCACCACAGAGACTGGGGCTGCGGTCTCACCTGTGCTACCTATGC
The DNA here is from genome assembly GCF_030463565.1 of Pelecanus crispus. Taxonomy (NCBI): domain Eukaryota; kingdom Metazoa; phylum Chordata; class Aves; order Pelecaniformes; family Pelecanidae; genus Pelecanus; species Pelecanus crispus. The sequence goes on from NW_027461248.1 coordinate 154,487, forward strand.
CCCGACGTACGAGGCACGCTCGGCGGCGTTTTTTGCCCGAACCCGGCACGGGGCTTGCGAACGTCCGGGGATTTCTCCCACGCCAAAGAGCCCAGCCCCCAAAACTATAGGCAGCCCTGTGCACCCACTGCCGCCGCTTCCACGGCACCACAGAGACTGGGGCTGCGGTCTCACCTGTGCTGCCTATGCCCCGACGTACGAGGCACGCTCGGCGGCGTTTTTTGCCCGAACCCGGCACGGGGCTTGCGAACGTCCGGGGATTTCTCCCACGCCAAAGAGCCCAGCCCCCAAAGCTGTGGCCAGCCCTGTGCACCCACTGCCGCCGCTTCCACGGCACCACAGAGACTGGGGCTGCGGTCTCACCTGTGCTACCTATGCCCCGACGTACGAGGCACGCTCGGCGGCGTTTTTTGCCCGAACCAGGCTCGGGGCTTGCGAACGTCCGGGGATTTCTCCCACAGCAACGAGGCCACCCCCCAAAACTATAGGCAGCCCTGTGCACCCACTGCCGCCGCTTCCACGGCACCACAGAGACTGTGGCTGCGGTCGCACCTGTGCTGCCTATGCCCCGACGTACGAGGCACGCTCGGCGGCGTTTTTTGCCTGAACCCGGCACGGGGCTTGCGAACGTCCGGGGATTTCTCCCACGCCAAAGAGGCCACCCCCCAAAACTATAGGCAGCCCTGTGCACCCACTGCCGCCGCTTCTACGGCACCACAGAGACTGGGGCTGCGGTCTCACCTGTGCTGCCTATGCCCCGACGTACGAGGCACGCTCGGCGGCGTTTTTTGCCCGAACCCGGCACGGGGCTTGCGAACGTCCGGGGATTTCTCCCACGCCAAAGAGCCCAGCCCCCAAAGCTGTGGCCAGCCCTGTGCACCCACTGCCGCCGCTTCCACGGCACCACAGAGACTGGGGCTGCAGTCTCACCTGTGCTACCTATGCCCCGACGTACGAGGCACGCTCGGCGGCGTTTTTTGCCCGAACCCGGCACGGGGCTTGCGAACGTCCGGGGATTTCTCCCACGCCAAAGAGGCCACCACCCAATACTATAGGCAGCCCTCGGCCCCCACTGCCGCCGCTTCCACGGCACCACAGAGACTGGGGCTGCGGTCGCACCTGTGCTGCCTATGCCCCGACGTACGAGGCACGCTCGGCGGCGTTTCTTGCCCGAACCCGGCTCGGGGCTTGCGAACGTCCGGGGATTTCTCCCACGCCAAAGAGCCCAGCCCCCAAAACTATAGGCAGCCCTGTGCCCCCACTGCCGCCGCTTCCACGGCACCACAGAGACTGGGGCTGCGGTCTCACCTGTGCTGCCTATGCCCCGACGTACGAGGCACGCTCGGCGGCGTTTCTTGCCCGAACCCGGCACGGGGCTTGCGAACGTCCGGGGATTTCTCCCACGCCAAAGAGCCCAGCCCCCAAAGCTGTGGCCAGCCCTGTGCACCCACTGCCGCCGCTTCCACGGCACCACAGAGACTGGGGCTGCGGTCTCACCTGCGCTACCTATGCCCCGACGTACGAGGCACGCTCGGCGGCGTTTTTTGCCCGAACCCGGCACGGGGCTTGCGAACGTCCGGGGATTTCTCCCACGCCAAAGAGGCCACCCCCCAATACTATAGGCAGCCCTCGGCCCCCACTGCCGCCGCTTCCACGGCACCACAGAGACTGGGGCTGCGGTCGCACCTGTGCTGCCTATGCCCCGACGTACGAGGCACGCTCGGCGGCGTTTCTTGCCCGAACCCGGCTCGGGGCTTGCGAACGTCCGGGGATTTCTCCCACGCCAAAGAGGCCACCCCCCAAAACTATAGGCAGCCCTGTGCCCCCACTGCCGCCGCTTCCACGGCACCACAGAGACTGGGGCTGCGGTCGCACCTGTGCTGCCTATGCCCCGACGTACGAGGCACGCTCGGCGGCGTTTCTTGCCCGAACCCGGCACGGGGCTTGCGAACGTCCGGGGATTTCTCCCACGCCAAAGAGCCCAGCCCCCAAAACTATAGGCAGCCCTTTGCACCCACTGCCGCCGCTTCCACGGCACCACAGAGACTGTGGCTGCGGTCGCACCTGTGCTGCCTATGCCCCGACGTACGAGGCACGCTCGGCGGCGTTTTTTGCCCGAACCCGGCACGGGGCTTGCGAACGTCCGGGGATTTCTCCCACGCCAAAGAGCCCAGACCCCAAAACTATAGCCAGTCCTCGGCCCCCACTGCCGCCGCTTCCACGGCACCACAGAGACTGGGGCTGCGGTCTCACCTGTGCTACCTATGCCCTGACGTACGAGGCACGCTCGGCGGCGTTTTTTGCCCGAACCCGGCACGGGGCTTGCGAACGTCCGGGGATTTCTCCCACGCCAAAGAGGCCACCCCCCAAAACTATAGCCAGCCCTCGGCCCCCACTGCCGCCGCTTCCACAGCACCACAGAGACTGGGGCTGCGGTCTCACCTGTGCTACCTATGCCCCGACGTACGAGGCACGCTCGGCGGTGTTTTTTGCCCGAACCCGGCACGGGGCTTGCGAACGTCCGGGGATTTCTCCCACGCCAAAGAGGCCACCCCCCAAAACTATAGGCAGCCCTGTGCCCCCACTGCCGCCGCTTCCACGGCACCACAGAGACTGGGGCTGCGGTCGCACCTGTGCTACCTATGCCCCGACGTACGAGGCACGCTCGGCGGCGTTTTTTGCCCGAACCCGGCACGGGGCTTGCGAACGTCCGGGGATTTCTCCCACACCAAAGAGCCCAGCCCCCAAAACTATATCCAGCCCTCGGCCCCCACTGCCGCCGCTTCCACAGCACCACAGAGACTGGGGCTGCGGTCTCACCTGTGCTACCTATGCCCCGACGTACGAGGCACGCTCGGCGGTGTTTTTTGCCCGAACCCGGCACGGGGCTTGCGAACGTCCGGGGATTTCTCCCACGCCAAAGAGCCCACCCCCCAAAACTATAGCCAGCCCTCGGCCCCCACTGCCGCCGCTTCCACGGCACCACAGAGACTGGGGCTGCGGTCGCACCTGTGCTACCTATGCCCCGACGTACGAGGCACGCTCGGCGGCGTTTTTTGCCCGAACCCGGCACGGGGCTTGCGAACGTCCGGGGATTTCTCCCACACCAAAGAGCACAGCCCCCAAAACTATAGGCAGCCCTGTGCAGCCACTGCCGCCGCTTCCACGGCACCACAGAGACTGGGGCTGCGGTCTCACCTGTGCTACCTATGCCCTGACGTACGAGGCACGCTCGGCGGCGTTTTTTGCCCGAACCCGGCACGGGGCTTGCGAACGTCCAGGGATTTCTCCCACGCCAAAGAGGCCACCCCCCAATACTATAGGCAGCCCTGTGCCCCCACTGCCGCCGCTTCCACGGCACCACAGAGACTGGGGCTGCGGTCGCACCTGTGCTGCCTATGCCCCGACGTACGAGGCACGCTCGGCGGCGTTTTTTGCCCGAACCCGGCACGGGGCTTGCGAACGTCCGGGGATTTCTCCCACGCCAAAGAGCCCACCCCCCAAAACTATAGCCAGCCCTGTGCACCCACTGCCGCCGCTTCCACGGCACCACAGAGACTGGGGCTGCGGTCTCACCTGTGCTGCCTATGCCCCGACGTACGAGGCACGCTCGGCGGCGTTTTTTGCCCGAACCCGGCACGGGGCTTGCGAACGTCCGGGGATTTCTCCCACGCCAAAGAGCCCAGCCCCCAAAGCTGTGGCCAGCCCTGTGCACCCACTGCCGCCGCTTCCACGGCACCACAGAGACTGGGGCTGCGGTCTCACCTGTGCTACCTATGCCCCGACGTACGAGGCACGCTCGGCGGCGTTTTTTGCCCGAACCCGGCACGGGGCTTGCGAACGTCCGGGGATTTCTCCCACGCCAAAGAGGCCACCCCCCAATACTATAGGCAGCCCTCGGCCCCCACTGCCGCCGCTTCCACGGCACCACAGAGACTGGGGCTGCGGTCGCACCTGTGCTGCCTATGCCCCGACGTACGAGGCACGCTCGGCGGCGTTTCTTGCCCGAACCCGGCTCGGGGCTTGCGAACGTCCGGGGATTTCTCCCACGCCAAAGAGGCCACCCCCCAAAACTATAGGCAGCCCTGTGCCCCCACTGCCGCCGCTTCCACGGCACCACAGAGACTGGGGCTGCGGTCGCACCTGTGCTGCCTATGCCCCGACGTACGAGGCACGCTCGGCGGCGTTTCTTGCCCGAACCCGGCACGGGGCTTGCGAACGTCCGGGGATTTCTCCCACGCCAAAGAGGCCACCCCCCAATACTATAGGCAGCCCTGTGCCCCCACTGCCGCCGCTTCCACGGCACCACAGAGACTGGGGCTGCGGTCGCACCTGTGCTGCCTATGCCCCGACGTACGAGGCACGCTCGGCGGCGTTTTTTGCCCGAACCCGGCACGGGGCTTGCGAACGTCCGGGGATTTCTCCCACGCCAAAGAGCCCACCCCCCAAAACTATAGCCAGCCCTGTGCACCCACTGCCGCCGCTTCCACGGCACCACAGAGACTGGGGCTGCGGTCTCACCTGTGCTGCCTATGCCCCGACGTACGAGGCACGCTCGGCGGCGTTTTTTGCCCGAACCCGGCACGGGGCTTGCGAACGTCCGGGGATTTCTCCCACGCCAAAGAGCCCAGCCCCCAAAGCTGTGGCCAGCCCTGTGCACCCACTGCCGCCGCTTCCACGGCACCACAGAGACTGGGGCTGCGGTCTCACCTGTGCTACCTATGCCCCGACGTACGAGGCACGCTCGGCGGCGTTTTTTGCCCGAACCCGGCACGGGGCTTGCGAACGTCCGGGGATTTCTCCCACGCCAAAGAGGCCACCCCCCAATACTATAGGCAGCCCTCGGCCCCCACTGCCGCCGCTTCCACGGCACCACAGAGACTGGGGCTGCGGTCGCACCTGTGCTGCCTATGCCCCGACGTACGAGGCACGCTCGGCGGCGTTTCTTGCCCGAACCCGGCTCGGGGCTTGCGAACGTCCGGGGATTTCTCCCACGCCAAAGAGGCCACCCCCCAAAACTATAGGCAGCCCTGTGCCCCCACTGCCGCCGCTTCCACGGCACCACAGAGACTGGGGCTGCGGTCGCACCTGTGCTGCCTATGCCCCGACGTACGAGGCACGCTCGGCGGCGTTTCTTGCCCGAACCCGGCACGGGGCTTGCGAACGTCCGGGGATTTCTCCCACGCCAAAGAGGCCACCCCCCAAAACTATAGCCAACCCTCGGCCCCCACTGCCGCCGCTTCCACGGCACCACAGAGACTGGGGCTGCGGTCTCACCTGTGCTGCCTATGCCCCGACGTACGAGGCACGCTCGGCGGCGTTTCTTGCCCGAACCCGGCTCGGGGCTTGCGAACGTCCGGGGATTTCTCCCACGACAAAGAGCCCAGCCCTCAAAGCTGTGGCCAGCCCTGTGCACCCACTGCCGCCGCTTCCACGGCACCACAGAGGCTGGGGCTGCGGTCTCACCTGTGCTGCCTATGCCCCGACGTACGAGGCACGCTCGGCGGCGTTTTTTGCCCGAACCCGGCACGGGGCTTGCGAACGTCCGGGGATTTCTCCCACACCAAAGATCCCACGCCCCAAAACTATAGCCAGCCCTCGGCCCCCACTGCCGCCGCTTCCACGGCACCACAGAGACTGGGGCTGCGGTCTCACCTGTGCTACCTATGCCCCGACGTACGAGGCACGCTCGGCGGCGTTTTTTGCCCGAACCCGGCACGGGGCTTGCGAACGTCCGGGGATTTCTCCCACGCCAAAGAGCCCAGCCCCCAAAACTATGTCCAGCCCTCGGCCCCCACTGCCGCCGCTTCCACAGCACCACAGAGACTGGGGCTGCGGTCTCACCTCTGCTACCTATGCCCCGACGTACGAGGCACGCTCGGCGGCGTTTTTTGCCCGAACCCGGCACGGGGCTTGCGAACGTCCGGGGATTTCTCCCACGCCAAAGAGGCCACCCCCCAAAACTATACGCAGCCCTGTGCCCCCACTGCCGCCGCTTCCACGGCACCACAGAGACTGGGGCTGCGGTCGCACCTGTGCTACCTATGCCCCGACGTACGAGGCACGCTCGGCGGCGTTTTTTGCCCGAACCCGGCACGGGGCTTGCGAACGTCCGGGGATTTCTCCCACACCAAAGAGGCCACCCCCCAAAGCTGTGGCCAGCCCTGTGCAGCCACTGCCGCCGCTTCCACGGCACCACAGAGACTGGGGCTGCGGTCTCACCTGTGCTACCTATGCCCTGACATACGAGGCACGCTCGGCGGCGTTTTTTGCCCGAACCCGGCACGGGGCTTGCGAACGTCCGGGGATTTCTCCCACGCCAAAGAGGCCACCCCCCAAAACTATAGCCAGCCCTCGGCCCCTACTGCCGCCGTTTCCACGGCACCACAGAGACTGGGGCTGCGGTCTCACCTGTGCTGCCTATGCCCCGACGTACGAGGCACGCTCGGCGGCGTTTCTTGCCCGAACCCGGCACGGGGCTTGCGAACGTCCGGGGATTTCTCCCACGCCAAAGAGGCCACCACCCAAAGCTGTGGCCAGCCCTTGGCCCCCACTGCCGCCGCTTCCACGGCACCACAGAGACTGGGGCTGCGGTTGCACCTGTGCTGCCTATGCCCCGACGTACGAGGCACGCTCGGCGGCGTTTTTTGCCCGAACCCGGCACGGGGCTTGCGAAAGTCCGGGGATTTCTCCCACACCAAAGAGCCCATCCCCCAAAGCTGTGGCCAGCCCTGTGCACCCACTGCCGCCGCTTCCACGGCACCACAGAGACTGGGGCTGCGGTCTCACCTGTGCTGCCTATGCCCCGACGTACGAGGCACGCTCGGCGGAGTTTCTTGCCCGAACCCGGCTCGGGGCTTGCGAACGTCCGGGGATTTCTCCCACGACAAAGAGCCCAGCCCTCAAAGCTGTTGCCAGCCCTGTGCACCCACTGCCGCCGCTTCCACGGCACCACAGAGGCTGGGGCTGCGGTCTCACCTGTGCTGCCTATGCCCCGACGTACGAGGCACGCTCGGCGGCGTTTTTTGCACGAACCCGGCACGGGGCTTGCGAACGTCCGGGGATTTCTCCCACACCAAAGAGGCCACCCCCCAAAACTATAGCCAGCCCTCGGCCCCCACTGCCGCCGCTTCCACGGCACCACAGAGACTGGGGCTGCGGTCTCACCTGTGCTACCTATGCCCCAACGTACGAGGCACGCTCGGCGGCGTTTTTTGCCCGAACCCGGCACGGGGCTTGCGAACGTCCGGGGATTTCTCCCACACCAAAGATCCCACCCCCCAAAACTATAGCCAGCCCTCAGCCCCCACTGCCGCCGCTTCCACGGCACCACAGAGACTGGGGCTGCGGTCTCACCTGTGCTACCTATGCCCCAACGCACGAGGCACGCTTGGCGGCGTTTTTTGCCCGAACCCGGCACGGGGCTTGCGAACGTCCGGGGATTTCTCCCACGCCAAAGAGCCCAGCCCCCAAAACTATATCCAGCCCTCGGCCCCCACTGCCGCCGCTTCCACCGCACCACAGAGACTGGGGCTGCGGTCTCACCTGTGCTACCTATGCCCCGACGTACGAGGCACGCTCGGCGGCGTTTTTTGCCCGAACCCGGCACGGGGCTTGCGAACGTCCGGGGATTTCTCCCACGCCAAAGAGGCCACCCCCCAAAACTATAGGCAGCCCTGTGCCCCCACTGCCGCCGCTTCCACGGCACCACAGAGACTGGGGCTGCGGTCGCACCTGTGCTACCTATGCCCCGACGTACGAGGCACGCTCGGCGGCGTTTTTTGCCCGAACCCGGCACGGGGCTTGCGAACGTCCGGGGATTTCTCCCACACCAAAGAGGCCACCCCCCAAAGCTGTGGCCAGCCCTGTGCACCCACTGCCGCCGCTTCCACGGCACCACAGAGACTGGGGCTGCGGTCTCACCTGTGCTACCTATGCCCTGACGTACGAGGCACGCTCGGCGGCGTTTTTTGCCCGAACCCGGCACGGGGCTTGCGAACGTCCGGGGATTTCTCCCACGCCAAAGAGGCCACCCCCAAAAACTATAGCCAGCCCTCGGCCCCCACTGCCGCCGCTTCCACGGCACCACAGAGACTGGGGCTGCGGTCTCACCTGTGCTGCCTATGCCCCGACGTACGAGGCACGCTCGGCGGCGTTTCTTGCCCGAACCCGGCACGGGGCTTGCGAACGTCCGGGGATTTCTCCCACGCCAAAGAGGCCACCCCCCAATACTATAGGCAGCCCTGTGCCCCCACTGCCGCCGCTTCCACGGCACCACAGAGACTGGGGCTGCGGTCGCACCTGTGCTGCCTATGCCCCGACGTACGAGGCACGCTCGGCGGCGTTTTTTGCCCGAACCCGGCACGGGGCTTGCGAACGTCCGGGGATTTCTCCCACGCCAAAGAGGCCACCCCCCAATACTATAGGCAGCCCTCGGCCCCCACTGCCGCCGCTTCCACGGCACCACAGAGACTGGGGCTGCGGTCGCACCTGTGCTGCCTATGCCCCGACGTACGAGGCACGCTCGGCGGCGTTTCTTGCCCGAACCCGGCTCGGGGCTTGCGAACGTCCGGGGATTTCTCCCACGCCAAAGAGCCCAGCCCCCAAAACTATAGGCAGCCCTGTGCACCCACTGCCGCCGCTTCCACGGCACCACAGAGACTGGGGCTGCGGTCGCACCTGTGCTGCCTATGCCCCGACGTACGAGGCACGCTCGGCGGCGTTTCTTGCCCGAACCCGGCACGGGGCTTGCGAACGTCCGGGGATTTCTCCCACACCAAAGAGCCCAGCCCCCAAAGCTGTGGCCAGCCCTGTGCACCCACTGCCGCCACTTCCACGGCACCACAGAGACTGGGGCTGCGGTCTCACCTGTGCTACCTATGCCCCGACGTACGAGGCACGCTCGGCCGCGTTTTTTGCCCGAACCCGGCACGGGGCTTGCGAACGTCCGGGGATTTCTCCCACGCCAAAGAGGCCACCCCCCAATACTATAGGCAGCCCTCGGCCCCCACTGCCGCCGCTTCCACGGCACCACAGAGACTGTGGCTGCGGTCGCACCTGTGCTGCCTATGCCCCGACGTACGAGGCACGCTCGGCGGCGTTTCTTGCCCGAACCCGGCTCGGGGCTTGCGAACGTCCGGGGATTTCTCCCACGCCAAAGAGGCCACCCCCCAAAACTATAGCCAGCCCTCGGCCCCCACTGCCGCCGCTTCCACGGCACCACAGAGACTGGGGCTGCGGTCGCACCTGTGCTGCCTATGCCCCGACGTACGAGGCATGCTCGGCGGCGTTTCTTGCCCGAACCCGGCACGGGGCTTGCGAACGTCCGGGGATTTCTCCCACGCCAAAGAGGCCACCCCCCAAAACTATAGCCAACCCTCGGCCCCCACTGCCGCCACTTCCACGGCACCACAGAGACTGGGGCTGCGGTCTCACCTGTGCTGCCTATGCCCCGACGTACGAGGCACGCTCGGCGGCGTTTCTTGCCCGAACCCGGCTCGGGGCTTGCGAACGTCCGGGGATTTCTCCCACGACAAAGAGCCCAGCCCTCAAAGCTGTGGCCAGCCCTGTGCACCCACTGCCGCCGCTTCCACGGCACCACAGAGGCTGGGGCTGCGGTCTCACCTGTGCTGCCTATGCCCCGACGTACGAGGCACGCTCGGCGGCGTTTTTTGCCCGAACCCGGCACGGGGCTTGCGAACGTCCGGGGATTTCTCCCACGCCAAAGAGGCCACCCCCCAAAACTATAGCCAGCCCTCGGCCCCCACTGCCGCCGCTTCCACAGCACCACAGAGACTGGGGCTGCGGTCTCACCTGTGCTGCCTATGCCCCGACGTACGAGGCACGCTCGGCGGCGTTTCTTGCCCGAACCGGGAACGGGGCTTGCGAACGTCCGGGGATTTCTCCCACGCCAAAGAGGCCACCCCCCAAAACTATAGCCAGCCCTTGGCCCCCACTGCCGCCGCTTCCACGGCACCACAGAGACTGGGGCTGCGGTCTCACCTGTGCTGCCTATGCCCCGACGTACGAGGCACGCTCGGCGGCGTTTTTTGCCCGAACCCGGCACGGGGCTTGCGAACGTCCGGGGCTTTCTCCCACACCAAAGAGGCCACCCCCCAAAGCTGTGGCCAGCCCTGTGCACCCACTGCCGCCGCTTCCACGGCACCACAGAGACTGGGGCTGCGGTCGCACCTGTGCTGCCTATGCCCCGACGTACGAGGCACGCTCGGCTGCGTTTTTTGCCCGAACCCGGCACGGGGCTTGCGAACGTCCGGGGCTTTCTCCCACACCAAAGAGGCCACCCCCCAAAGCTGTGGCCAGCCCTTGGCCCCCACTGCCGCCGCTTCCACGGCACCACAGAGACTGGCGCTGCGGTTGCACCTGTGCTGCCTATGCCCCGACGTACGAGGCACGCTCGGCGGCGTTTTTTGCCCGAACCCGGCACGGGGCTTGCGAACGTCCGGGGATTTCTCCCACACCAAAGAGCCCATCCCCCAAAGCTGTGGCCAGCCCTGTGCACCCACTGCCGCCGCTTCCACGGCACCACAGAGACTGGGGCTGCGGTCTCACCTGTGCTGCCTATGCCCCGACGTACGAGGCACGCTCGGCGGCGTTTCTTGCCCGAACCCAGCTCGGGGCTTGCGAACGTCCGGGGATTTCTCCCACACCAAAGAGCCCAGCCCCCAAAGCTGTGGCCAGCCCTGTGCACCCACTGCCGCCGCTTCCACGGCACCACAGAGACTGGGGCTGCGGTCGCACCTGTGCTACCTATGCCCCGACGTACGAGGCACGCTCGGCGGCGTTTTTTGCCCGAACCCGGCTCGGGGCTTGCGAACGTCCGGGGATTTCTCCCACACCAAATAGGCCCCCCCCCAAAACTATAGGCAGCCCTCGGCCCCCACTGCCGCCGCTTCCACGGCACCACAGAGACTGGGGCTGCTGTCGCACCTGTGCTGCCTATGCCCCGACGTACGAGGCACGCTCGGCGGCGTTTTTTGCCCGAACCCAGCACGGGGCTTGCGAACGTCCGGGGATTTCTCCCACACCAAAGAGCCCAGCCCCCAAAGCTGTGGCCAGCACTTGGCCCCCACTGCCGCCGCTTCCACGGCACCACAGAGACTGGGGCTGCGGTCGCACCTGTGCTGCCTATGCCCCGACGTACGAGGCACGCTCGGCGGCGTTTTTTGCCCGAACCCGGCACGGGGCTTGCGAACGTCCGGGGATTTCTCCCACACCAAAGAGGCCACCCCCCAAAGCTGTGGCCAGCCCTGTGCACCCACTGCCGCCGCTTCCACGGCACCACAGAGACTGGGGCTGCGGTCTCACCTGTGCTACCTATGCCCCGACGTACGAGGCACGCTCGGCGGCGTTTTTTGCCCGAACCCGGCACGGGGCTTACGAACGTCCGGGGATTTCTCCCACACCAAAGAGCCCAGCCCCCAAAGCTGTGGCCAGCCCTGTGCACCCACTGCCGCCGCTTCCACGGCACCACAGAGACTGGGGCTGCGGTCTCACCTGTGCTACCTATGCCCCGACGTACGAGGCGCGCTCGGCGGCGTTTTTTGCCCGAACCCGGGTCGGGGCTTGCGAACGTCCGGGGATTTCTCCCACGCCAAAGAGGCCACCCCCCAAAGCTGTGGCCAGCCCTGTGCACCCACTGCCGCCGCTTCCACGGCACCACAGAGACTGGGGCTGCGGTTGCACCTGTGCTGCCTATGCCCCGACGTACGAGGCACGCTCGGCGGCATTTTTTGCCCGAACCCGGCACGGGGCTTGCGAACGTCCGGGGATTTCTCCCACACCAAAGAGGCCACCCCCCAAAGCTGTGGCCAGCCCTGTGCACCCACTGCCGCTGCTTCCACGGCACCACTAAGACTGGGGCTGCGGTCGCACCTGTGCTGCCTATGCCCCGACGTACGAGGCACGCTCGGCGGCGTTTTTTGCCCGAACCCGGCACGGGGCTTGCGAACGTCCGGGGATTTCTCCCACACCAAAGAGGCCACCCCCCAAAGCTGTGGCCAGCCCTGTGTCCCGACTGCTGCCGCTTCCACGGCACCACAGAGACTGGGGCTGCGGTCTCACCTGTGCTACCTATGCCCAGACGTACGAGGCACGCTCGGCGGCGTTTTTTGCCCGAACCCGGCACGGGGCTTGCGAACGTCCGGGGATTTCTCCAACGCCAAAGAGCCCAGCCCCCAAAGCTGTGGCCAGCCCTGTGCACCCACTGCCGCCGCTTCCACGGCACCACAGAGACTGGGGCTGCGGTCTCACCTGTGCTACCTAAGCCCCGACGTACGAGGCACGCTCGGCGGCGTTTTTTGCCCGAACCCGGCACGGGGCTTGCGAACGTCCGGGGATTTCTCCCACGCCAAAGAGGCCACCCCCCAAAGCTGTGGCCAGCCCTGTGCACCCACTGCCGCCGCTTCCACAGCACCACAGAGACTGGGGCTGCGGTCTCACCTGTGCTGCCTATGCCCCGACGTACGAGGCACGCTCGGCGGCGTTTTTTGCCCGAACCCGGCACGGGGCTTGCGAACGTCCAGGGATTTCTCCCACGCCAAAGAGGCCACCCCCCAAAACTATAGCCAGCCCTCGGCCCCCACTGCCGCCGCTTCCACGGCACCACAGAGACTGGGGCTGCGGTCGCACCTGTGCTGCCTATGCCCCGACGTACGAGGCACGCTCGGCGGCGTTTTTTGCCCGAACCCGGCACAGGGCTTGCGAACGTCCGGGGATTTCTCCCACGCCAAAGAGCCCAGCCCCCAAAGCTGTGGCCAGCCCTTGGCCCCCACTGCCGCCGCTTCCACGGCACCACAGAGACTGGGGCTGCGGTTGCACCTGTGCTGCCTATGCCCCGACGTACGAGGCACGCTCGGCGGCGTTTTTTGCCCGAACCCGGCACGGGGCTTGCGAACGTCCGGGGATTTCTCCCACAGCAAAGAGGCCATCCCCCAAAGCTGTGGCCAGCCCTGTGCCCCCAATGCCGCCGCTTCCACGGCACCACAGAGACTGGGGCTGCGGTCGCACCTGTGCTGCCTATGCCCCGACGTACGAGGCACGCTCGGCGGCGTTTCTTGCCCGAACCCGGCACGGGGCTTGCGAACGTCCGGGGATTTCTCCAACACCAAAGAGCCCAGCCCCCAAAGCTGTGGCCAGCCCTGTGCCCCCACTGCCGCCGCTTCCACGGCACCACAGAGACTGGGGCTGCGGTCTCACCTGTGCTACCTATGCCCCGACGTATGAGGTACGCTCGGCGACGTTTTTTGCCCGAACCCGGCTCGGGGCTTGCGAACGTCCGGGGATTTCTCCCACACTAAGAGGCCACCCCCCAAAGCTGTGGCCAGCCCTGTGCACCCACTGCCGCCGCTTCCACGGCACCACAGAGACTGGGGCTGCGGTCTCACCTGTGCTAACTATGCCCCAACGTATGAGGCACGCTCGGCGGCGTTTTTTGCCCGAACCCGGCACGGGGCTTGCGAAAGTCCGGGGATTTCTCCCACAGCAAAGAGGCCACCCCCCAAAACTATAGCCAGCCCTGTGCCCCCACTGCCGCCGCTTCCACGGCACCACAGAGACTGGGGCTGCGGTTGCACCTGTGCTGCCTATGCCCCGACGTACGAGGCACGCTCGGCGGCGTTTCTTGCCCGAACCCGGCACGGGGCTTGCGAACGTCCGGGGATTTCTCCCACGCCAAAGAGGCCACCCCCCAAAACTATAGGCAGCCCTGTGCACCCACTGCCGCCGCTTCCACGGCACCACAGAGACTGGGGCTGCGGTCTCACCTGTGCTGCCTATGCCCCGACGTACGAGGCACGCTCGGCGGCGTTTCTTGCCCGAACCCGGCACGGGGCTTGCGAACGTCCGGGGATTTCTCCCACGCCAAAGAGACCACCCCCCAAAACTATAGGCAGCCCTGTGCACCCACTGCCGCCGCTTCCACGGCACCACAGAGACTGGGGCTGCGGTCTCACCTGTGCTGCCTATGCCCCGACATACGAGGCACGCTCGGCGGCGTTTCTTGCCCGAACCCGGCTCGGGGCTTGCGAACGTCCGGGGATTTCTCCCACGCCAAAGAGCCCACCCCCCAAAACTATAGCCAGCCCTCGGCCCCCACTGCCGCCGCTTCCACGGCACCACAGAGACTGGGGCTGCGGTCTCACCTGTGCTGCCCATGCCCTGACGTACGAGGCACGCTCGGCGGCGTTTTTTGCCCGAACCCGGCACGGGGCTTGCGAACGTCCGGGGATTTCTCCCACGCCAAAGAGGCCACCCCCCAAAGCTGTGGCCAGCCCTGTGCACCCACTGCCGCCGCTTCCACGGCACCACAGAGGCTGGGGCTGCGGTCGCACCTGTGCTGCCTATGCCCCAACGTACGAGGCACGCTCGGCGGCGTTTTTTGCCCGAACCCGGCTCGGGGCTTGCAAACGTCCGGGGATTTCTCCCACGCCAAAGAGGCCACCCCCCAAAACTATAGCCAGCCCTCGGCCCCCACTGCCGCCGCTTCCACGGCACCACAGAGACTGGGGCTGCGGTCTCACCTGTGCTACCTATGCCCCGACGTAGGAGGCACGCTCGGCGGCGTTTTTTGCCCGAACCCGGCACGGGGCTTGCGAACGTCCGGGGATTTCTCCCACGCCAAAGAGGCCACCCCCCAAAACTATAGCCAGACCTCGGCCCCCACTGCCGCCGCTTCCACGGCACCACAGAGACTGGGGCTGCGGTCTCACCTGTGCTACCTATGCCCCGACGTATGAGGCACGCTCGGCGGCGTTTTATGCCCGAACCTGGCACGGGGCTTGCGAACGTCCGGGGATTTCTCCCACACCAAAGAGGCCCCCCCCCAAAACTATAGCCAGCCCTGTGCCCCCACTGCCGCCGCTTCCACGGCACCACAGAGACTGGGGCTGCGGTCGCACCTGTGCTGCCTATGCCCCGACGTACGAGGCACGCTCGGCGGCGTTTTTTGCCCGAACCCGGCACGGGGCTTGCGAACGTCCGGGGCTTTCTCCCACACCAAAGAGGCCACCCCCCAAAGCTGTGGCCAGCCCTGTGCACCCACTGCCGCCGCTTCCACGGCACCACAGAGACTGGGGCTGCGGTCGCACCTGTGCTGCCTATGCCCCGACGTACGAGGCACGCTCGGCGGCGTTTTTTGCCCGAACCCGGCACGGGGCTTGCGAACGTCCGGGGATTTCTCCCACACCAAAGAGGCCACCCCCCAAAGCTGTGGCCAGCCCTGTGCACCCACTGCCGCCGCTTCCACGGCACCACAGAGACTGGGGCTGCGGTCTCACCTGTGCTACCTATGCCCCGACGTACGAGGCACGCTCGGCGGCGTTTTTTGCCCGAACCCGGCACGGGGCTTTGGAACGTCCGGGGATTTCTCCCACACCAAAGAGCCCAGCCCCCAAAGCTGTGGCCAGCCCTGTGCACCCACTGCCGCCGCTTCCACGGCACCACAGAGACTGGGGCTGCGGTTGCACCTGTGCTACCTATGACCCGACGTACGAGGCGCGCTCGGCGGCGTTTTTTTGCCCGAACCCGGCTCGGGGCTTGCGAACGTCCGGGGATTTCTCCCACGCCAAAGAGGCCACCCCCCAAAGCTGTGGCCAGCCCTGTGCACCCACTGCCGCCGCTTCCACGGCACCACAGAGACTGGGGCTGCGGTCTCACCTGTGCTACCTATGCCCCGACGTATGAGGCACGCTCGGCGGCGTTTTTTGCCCGAACCCGGCACGGGGCTTGCGAACGTCCGGGGATTTCTCCCACGCCAAAGATCCCACCCCCCAAAACTATAGCCAGCCCTTGGCCACCACTGCCGCCGCTTCCACGGCACCACAGAGACTGGGGCTGCGGTCTCACCTGTGCTACCTATGCCCCGACGTATGAGGCACGCTCGGCGGCGTTTTTTGCCCGAACCGGGAACGGGGCTTGCGAACGTCCGGGGATTTCTCCCACGCCAAAGAGGCCACCCCCCAAAACTATAGCCAGCCCTTGGCCCCCACTGCCGCCGCTTCCACGGCACCACAGAGACTGGGGCTGCGGTCGCACCTGTGCTGCCTATGCCCCGACGTACGAGGCACGCTCGGCGGCGTTTTTTGCCCGAACCCGGCACGGGGCTTGCGAACGTCCGGGGCTTTCTCCCACACCAAAGAGGCCACCCCCCAAAGCTGTGGCCAGCCCTGTGCACCCACTGCCGCCGCTTCCACGGCACCACAGAGACTGGGGCTGCGGTCTCACCTGTGCTACCTATGCCCCGACGTACGAGGCACGCTCGACGGCGTTTTTTGCCCGAACCCGGCACGGGGCTTGCGAACGTCCGGGGATTTCTCCCACACCAAAGAGGCCACCCCCCAAAACTATAGCCAGCCCTCGGCCCCCACTGCCGCCGCTTCCACGGCACCACAGAGACTGGGGCTGCGGTCTCACCTGTGCTGCCTATGCCCCGACGTATGAGGCACGCTCGGCGGCGTTTTTTGCCCGAACCCGGCACGGGGCTTGCGAACGTCCGGGGATTTCTCCCACAGCAAAGAGGCCATCCCCCAAAGCTGTGGCCAGCCCTGTGCACCCACTGCCGCCGCTTCCATGGCACCACTAAGACTGGGGCTGCGGTCTCACCTGTGCTACCTATGCCCCGACGTACGAGGCGCGCTCGGCGGCGTTTTTTGCCCGAACCCGGGTCGGGGATTGCGAACGTCCGGGGATTTCTCCCACGCCAAAGAGGCCACCCCCCAAAGCTGTGGCCAGCCCTGTGCACCCACTGCCGCCGCTTCCACGGCACCACAGAGACTGGGGCTGCGGTTGCACCTGTGCTGCCTATGCCCCGACGTACGAGGCACGCTCGGCGGCGTTTTTTGCCCGAACCCGGCACGGGGCTTGCGAACGTCCGGGGATTTCTCCCACACCAAAGAGCCCATCCCCCAAAGCTGTGGCCAGCCCTGTGCACCCACTGCCGCCGCTTCCACGGCACCACTAAGACTGGGGCTGCGGTCGCACCTGTGCTGCCTATGCCCCGACGTACGAGGCACGCTCGGCGGCGTTTTTTGCCCGAACCCGGCACGGGGCTTGCGAACGTCCGGGGATTTCTCCCACACCAAAGAGGCCACGCCCCAAAGCTGTGGCCAGCCCTGTGTCCCGACTGCTGCCGCTTCCACGGCACCACAGAGACTGGGGCTGCGGTCTCACCTGTGCTACCTATGCCCAGACGTACGAGGCACGCTCGGCGGCGTTTTTTGCCCGAACCCGGCACGGGGCTTGCGAACGTCCGGGGATTTCTCCCACGCCAAAGAGCCCAGCCCCCAAAGCTGTGGCCAGCCCTGTGCACCCACTGCCGCCGCTTCCACGGCACCACAGAGACTGGGGCTGCGGTCTCACCTGTGCTACCTAAGCCCCGACGTACGAGGCACGCTCGGCGGCGTTTTTTGCCCGAACCCAGCACGGGGCTTGCGAACGTCCGGGGATTTCTCCCACACCAAAGAGCCCAGCCCCCAAAGCTGTGGCCAGCCCTGTGCACCCACTGCCGCCGCTTCCACAGCACCACAGAGACTGGGGCTGCGGTCTCACCTGTGCTACCTATGCCCCGACGTACGAGGCACGCTCGGCGGCGTTTTTTGCCCGAACCCGGCACGGGGCTTGCGAACGTCCAGGGATTTCTCCCACGCCAAAGAGGCCACCCCCCAAAACTATAGCCAGCCCTCGGCCCCTACTGCCGCCGCTTCCACGGCACCACAGAGACTGGGGCTGCGGTCGCACCTGTGCTGCCTATGCCCCGACGTACGAGGCACGCTCGGCGGCGTTTTTTGCCCGAACCCGGCACGGGGCTTGCGAACGTCCGGGGATTTCTCCCACGCCAAAGAGCCCAGCCCCTAAAGCTGTGGCCAGCCCTTGGCCCCCACTGCCGCCGCTTCCACGGCACCACAGAGACTGGGGCTGCGGTTGCACCTGTGCTGCCTATGCCCCGACGTACGAGGCACGCTCGGCGGCGTTTTTTGCCCGAACCCGGCACGGGGCTTGCGAACGTCCGGGGATTTCTCCCACACCAAAGAGCCCATCCCCCAAAGCTGTGGCCAGCCCTGTGCACCCACTGCCGCCGCTTCCACGGCACCACAGAGACTGGGGCTGCGGTCTCACCTGTGCTGCCTATGCCCCGACGTACGAGGCACGCTCGGCGGCGTTTCTTGCCCGAACCCGGCACGGGGCTTGCGAACGTCCGGGGATTTCTCCCACACCAAAGAGCCCAGCCCCCAAAGCTGTGGCCAGCCCTGTGCACCCACTGCCGCCGCTTCCACGGCACCACAGAGACTGGGGCTGCGGTCGCACCTGTGCTACCTATGCCCCGACGTACGAGGCACGCTCGGCGGCGTTTTTTGCCCGAACCCGGCTCGGGGCTTGCGAACGTCCGGGGATTTCTCCCACACCAAATAGGCCCCCCCCCAAAACTATAGGCAGCCCTCGGCCCCCACTGCCGCCGCTTCCACGGCACCACAGAGACTGGGGCTGCTGTCGCACCTGTGCTGCCTATGCCCCGACGTACGAGGCACGCTCGGCGGCGTTTTTTGCCCGAACCCAGCACGGGGCTTGCGAACGTCCGGGGATTTCTCCCACACCAAAGAGCCCAGCCCCCAAAGCTGTGGCCAGCCCTTGGCCCCCACTGCCGCCGCTTCCACGGCACCACAGAGACTGGGGCTGCGGTCGCACCTGTGCTGCCTATGCCCCGACGTACGAGGCACGCTCGGCGGCGTTTTTTGCCCGAACCCGGCACGGGGCTTGCGAACGTCCGGGGATTTCTCCCACACCAAAGAGGCCACCCCCCAAAGCTGTGGCCAGCCCTGTGCACCCACTGCCGCCGCTTCCACGGCACCACAGAGACTGGGGCTGCGGTCTCACCTGTGCTACCTATGCCCCGACGTACGAGGCACGCTCGGCGGCGTTTTTTGCCCGAACCCGGCACGGGGCTTACGAACGTCCGGGGATTTCTCCCACACCAAAGAGCCCAGCCCCCAAAGCTGTGGCCAGCCCTGTGCACCCACTGCCGCCGCTTCCACGGCACCACAGAGACTGGGGCTGCGGTCTCACCTGTGCTACCTATGCCCCGACGTACGAGGCGCGCTCGGCGGCGTTTTTTGCCCGAACCCGGGTCGGGGCTTGCGAACGTCCGGGGATTTCTCCCACGCCAAAGAGGCCACCCCCCAAAGCTGTGGCCAGCCCTGTGCACCCACTGCCGCCGCTTCCACGGCACCACAGAGACTGGGGCTGCGGTTGCACCTGTGCTGCCTATGCCCCGACGTACGAGGCACGCTCGGCGGCGTTTTTTGCCCGAACCCGGCACGGGGCTTGCGAACGTCCGGGGATTTCTCCCACACCAAAGAGGCCACCCCCCAAAGCTGTGGCCAGCCCTGTGCACCCACTGCCGCTGCTTCCACGGCACCACTAAGACTGGGGCTGCGGTCGCACCTGTGCTGCCTATGCCCCGACGTACGAGGCACGCTCGGCGGCGTTTTTTGCCCGAACCCGGCACGGGGCTTGCGAACGTCCGGGGATTTCTCCCACACCAAAGAGGCCACCCCCCAAAGCTGTGGCCAGCCCTGTGTCCCGACTGCTGCCGCTTCCACGGCACCACAGAGACTGGGGCTGCGGTCTCACCTGTGCTACCTATGCCCAGACGTACGAGGCACGCTCGGCGGCGTTTTTTGCCCGAACCCGGCACGGGGCTTGCGAACGTCCGGGGATTTCTCCAACGCCAAAGAGCCCAGCCCCCAAAGCTGTGGCCAGCCCTGTGCACCCACTGCCGCCGCTTCCACGGCACCACAGAGACTGGGGCTGCGGTCTCACCTGTGCTACCTA
Source organism: Pelecanus crispus (assembly GCF_030463565.1). Taxonomy (NCBI): domain Eukaryota; kingdom Metazoa; phylum Chordata; class Aves; order Pelecaniformes; family Pelecanidae; genus Pelecanus; species Pelecanus crispus. The sequence continues at coordinate 174,329 of NW_027461248.1, forward strand.
AGCCCCGACGTACGAGGCACGCTCGGCGGCGTTTTTTGCCCGACCCGGCACGGGGCTTGCGAACGTCCGGGGATTTCTCCCACGCCAAAGAGGCCACCCCCCAAAGCTGTGGCCAGCCCTGTGCACCCACTGCCGCCGCTTCCACAGCACCACAGAGACTGGGGCTGCGGTCTCACCTGTGCTACCTATGCCCCGACGTACGAGGCACGCTCGGCGGCGTTTTTTGCCCGAACCCGGCACGGGGCTTGCGAACGTCCAGGGATTTCTCCCACGCCAAAGAGGCCACCCCCCAAAACTATAGCCAGCCCTCGGCCCCCACTGCCGCCGCTTCCACGGCACCACAGAGACTGGGGCTGCGGTCGCACCTGTGCTGCCTATGCCCCGACGTACGAGGCACGCTCGGCGGCGTTTTTTGCCCGAACCCGGCACAGGGCTTGCGAACGTCCGGGGATTTCTCCCACGCCAAAGAGCCCAGCCCCCAAAGCTGTGGCCAGCCCTTGGCCCCCACTGCCGCCGCTTCCACGGCACCACAGAGACTGGGGCTGCGGTTGCACCTGTGCTGCCTATGCCCCGACGTACGAGGCACGCTCGGCGGCGTTTTTTGCCCGAACCCGGCACGGGGCTTGCGAACGTCCGGGGATTTCTCCCACAGCAAAGAGGCCATCCCCCAAAGCTGTGGCCAGCCCTGTGCCCCCACTGCCGCCGCTTCCACGGCACCACAGAGACTGGGGCTGCGGTCGCACCTGTGCTGCCTATGCCCCGACGTACGAGGCACGCTCGGCGGCGTTTCTTGCCCGAACCCGGCACGGGGCTTGCGAACGTCCGGGGATTTCTCCAACACCAAAGAGCCCAGCCCCCAAAGCTGTGGCCAGCCCTGTGCCCCCACTGCCGCCGCTTCCACGGCACCACAGAGACTGGGGCTGCGGTCTCACCTGTGCTACCTATGCCCCGACGTATGAGGTACGCTCGGCGACGTTTTTTGCCCGAACCCGGCTCGGGGCTTGCGAACGTCCGGGGATTTCTCCCACACTAAGAGGCCACCCCCCAAAGCTGTGGCCAGCCCTGTGCACCCACTGCCGCCGCTTCCACGGCACCACAGAGACTGGGGCTGCGGTCTCACCTGTGCTAACTATGCCCCAACGTATGAGGCACGCTCGGCGGCGTTTTTTGCCCGAACCCGGCACGGGGCTTGCGAAAGTCCGGGGATTTCTCCCACAGCAAAGAGGCCACCCCCCAAAACTATAGCCAGCCCTGTGCCCCCACTGCCGCCGCTTCCACGGCACCACAGAGACTTGGGGCTGCGGTTGCACCTGTGCTGCCTATGCCCCGACGTACGAGGCACGCTCGGCGGCGTTTCTTGCCCGAACCCGGCACGGGGCTTGCGAACGTCCGGGGATTTCTCCCACGCCAAAGAGGCCACCCCCCAAAACTATAGGCAGCCCTGTGCACCCACTGCCGCCGCTTCCACGGCACCACAGAGACTGGGGCTGCGGTCTCACCTGTGCTGCCTATGCCCCGACGTACGAGGCACGCTCGGCGGCGTTTCTTGCCCGAACCCGGCACGGGGCTTGCGAACGTCCGGGGATTTCTCCCCACGCCAAAGAGACCACCCCCCAAAACTATAGGCAGCCCTGTGCACCCACTGCCGCCGCTTCCACGGCACCACAGAGACTGGGGCTGCGGTCTCACCTGTGCTGCCTATGCCCCGACATACGAGGCACGCTCGGCGGCGTTTCTTGCCCGAACCCGGCTCGGGGCTTGCGAACGTCCGGGGATTTCTCCCACGCCAAAGAGCCCACCCCCCAAAACTATAGCCAGCCCTCGGCCCCCACTGCCGCCGCTTCCACGGCACCACAGAGACTGGGGCTGCGGTCTCACCTGTGCTGCCCATGCCCTGACGTACGAGGCACGCTCGGCGGCGTTTTTTGCCCGAACCCGGCACGGGGCTTGCGAACGTCCGGGATTTCTCCCACGCCAAAGAGGCCACCCCCCAAAGCTGTGGCCAGCCCTGTGCACCCACTGCCCGCCGCTTCCACGGCACCACAGAGGCTGGGGCTGCGGTCGCACCTGTGCTGCCTATGCCCCAACGTACGAGGCACGCTCGGCGGCGTTTTTTGCCCGAACCCCCGGCTCGGGGCTTGCAAACGTCCGGGGATTTCTCCCACGCCAAAGAGGCCACCCCCCAAAACTATAGCCAGCCCTCGGCCCCCACTGCCGCCGCTTCCACGGCACCACAGAGACTGGGGCTGCGGTCTCACCTGTGCTACCTATGCCCCGACGTAGGAGGCACGCTCGGCGGCGTTTTTTGCCCGAACCCGGCACGGGGCTTGCGAACGTCCGGGGATTTCTCCCACGCCAAAGAGGCCACCCCCCAAAACTATAGCCAGACCTCGGCCCCCACTGCCGCCGCTTCCACGGCACCACAGAGACTGGGGCTGCGGTCTCACCTGTGCTACCTATGCCCCGACGTATGAGGCACGCTCGGCGGCGTTTTATGCCCGAACCTGGCACGGGCTTGCGAACGTCCGGGGATTTCTCCCACACCAAAGAGGCCCCCCCCCAAAACTATAGCCAGCCCTGTGCCCCCACTGCCGCCGCTTCCACGGCACCACAGAGACTGGGGCTGCGGTCGCACCTGTGCTGCCTATGCCCCGACGTACGAGGCACGCTCGGCGGCGTTTTTTGCCCGAACCCGGCACGGGCTTGCGAACGTCCGGGGCTTTCTCCCACACCAAAGAGGCCAACCCCCCAAAGCTGTGGCCAGCCCTGTGCACCCACTGCCGCCGCTTCCACGGCACCACAGAGACTGGGGCTGCGGTCGCACCTGTGCTGCCTATGCCCCGACGTACGAGGCACGCTCGGCGGCGTTTTTTGCCCGAACCCGGCACGGGGCTTGCGAACGTCCGGGGATTTCTCCCACACCAAAGAGGCCACCCCCCAAAGCTGTGGCCAGCCCTGTGCACCCACTGCCGCCGCTTCCACGGCACCACAGAGACTGGGGCTGCGGTCTCACCTGTGCTACCTATGCCCCGACGTACGAGGCACGCTCGGCGGCGTTTTTTGCCCGAACCCGGCACGGGGCTTGCGAACGTCCGGGGATTTCTCCCACACCAAAGAGCCCAGCCCCCAAAGCTGTGGCCAGCCCTGTGCACCCACTGCCGCCGCTTCCACGGCACCACAGAGACTGGGGCTGCGGTTGCACCTGTGCTACCTATGACCCGACGTACGAGGCGCGCTCGGCGGCGTTTTTTGCCGAACCCGGCTCGGGGCTTGCGAACGTCCGGGGATTTCTCCCACGCCAAAGAGGCCACCCCCCAAAGCTGTGGCCAGCCCTGTGCACCCACTGCCGCCGCTTCCACGGCACCACAGAGACTGGGGCTGCGGTCTCACCTGTGCTACCTATGCCCCGACGTATGAGGCACGCTCGGCGGCGTTTTTTGCCCGAACCCGGCACGGGGCTTGCGAACGTCCGGGGATTTCTCCCACGCCAAAGATCCCACCCCCCAAAACTATAGCCAGCCCTTGGCCACCACTGCCGCCGCTTCCACGGCACCACAGAGACTGGGGCTGCGGTCTCACCTGTGCTACCTATGCCCCGACGTATGAGGCACGCTCGGCGGCGTTTTTTGCCCGAACCGGGAACGGGGCTTGCGAACGTCCGGGGATTTCTCCCACGCCAAAGAGGCCACCCCCCAAAACTATAGCCAGCCCTTGGCCCCCACTGCCGCCGCTTCCACGGCACCACAGAGACTGGGGCTGCGGTCGCACCTGTGCTGCCTATGCCCCGACGTACGAGGCACGCTCGGCGGCGTTTTTTGCCCGAACCCGGCACGGGGCTTGCGAACGTCCGGGGCTTTCTCCCACACCAAAGAGGCCACCCCCCAAAGCTGTGGCCAGCCCTGTGCACCCACTGCCGCCGCTTCCACGGCACCACAGAGACTGGGGCTGCGGTCTCACCTGTGCTACCTATGCCCCGACGTACGAGGCACGCTCGACGGCGTTTTTTGCCCGAACCCGGCACGGGGCTTGCGAACGTCCGGGGATTTCTCCCACACCAAAGAGGCCACCCCCCAAAACTATAGCCAGCCCTCGGCCCCCACTGCCGCCGCTTCCACGGCACCACAGAGACTGGGGCTGCGGTCTCACCTGTGCTGCCTATGCCCCGACGTATGAGGCACGCTCGGCGGCGTTTTTTGCCCGAACCCGGCACGGGGCTTGCGAACGTCCGGGGATTTCTCCCACAGCAAAGAGGCCATCCCCCAAAG